>NC_142683.1:2342500-2555000 GCF_964200805.1 Pocillopora damicornis
TTGTTAGTCTCCTACTTGTTTTTGAAAATTTTACGATCCTTCCGGCAAAAATTCGTTTTATTTCTGATACTCACTCAATTATACCGGCCGGAGTTAGTAAACTTTTCAGGTTAAAAAGTTAAGTACCTAGTGAGAAAACCCAATATAAACTGCACCCAATGAGGAATTTTTCCGCAAAATTTAACTTACAGAATTTAGCATAGCGTATGAAAAATTTTCAGCTGTTCGACTTGGACTGTTTAATTAAAGTTTTGTTGAAAATGATACTTTTCAATTTGATCGTTGGCTTGCCAATAAAGTGATCCATTATCTAACAAATCCCTTTTGAAATATTTATTAAAAGGAAGTGCGAGGTATAGAATTTCAAATTTGCCTGCGTCCTTAAGCCTGGCTCTTTCTCCAACTCTGATGATGAGAGATCTTTTTCATCTTCATCACTCCGGAGAGTGACCAAGACAGAATTACTCCTTACAATATCAGCACAATGTCAAGCAGACAAGTAATGAGAATAAAGAGAAATATAAATTGAGGGTATATTAGTTGTTAGTGACCCAATGCCAAATTCTCCAAACTAGCATCATAAGAACTGCATGGTAAACAGTTAGTGGAATTACAAATGTGCAGACGAGTTGGACGGGACGAATGTGAAATACGCCGGTGATGTATATGTACTACCTAACCCACAAGTTGCAGCTCTGAGGTTCATTTGTTAGGCCGTGAGGCCAGAAAGATTTAGAAAATGCATCGTTGTTAAGGAGTTCCGTTTTAATTCAAGCTAGTGTCGACAAGTGACAACGAAGGCTTTTGAAAACAGTGACAAAAATGCGCCTCTTCTCGTCGCTTGTATTAGCCTTTTTGGGTGTGTTAGTGCTAATGATACGTTTTCAAGTGTAAACACCGAATTGTAGACAGTTGAGAGGAATGTGAAAACGCTGGTGTCCTTGGGTGAAAATGGTGTACTTCATTTTCCAAACGGAATACGGACAGTTTTCAAACTGCATTATTGAACAAAAATATTAATGAAATATGAAAAAGTGTTGTCGCAGACTTTCACGGACAATTTTCAAACTGCATTATTGAACAAAAATATTAATAAAATGAAAAAATTGTAGTCGGAGCTTGTCAGGGACTGGTTTAATTGTCTGAGGCTGGAATCTTCGGGGGGAATCAGGATATGTTTCAACCTTGAGTCGGATTTCTAACACGACCGTTTTATTCTACCTTCACCCAAATGATCTCCGCGATATTTCTAAGAAGCTGAAGAACGTTTGCATGTAAACTTGGCATAAGACAGCAGCTTGACAGTTTCTGAAATATTTTTTACGCTGCTGAATCGTCGAACAAAATGAAAAACTTGGTTTATAATCAACCATGAGTTTGTAAAGGAAGCGAAAACCACCGCAGCGAGGTTTGAAAAACTGAACTCAAAGTTTCGAGTATAGTCGCTTCGTGGGAGCAATACAATTCTTAGTTTATCAATTAACGAGCTCTTTTTCACAATATGCTGGGATTTGAGTTCTTACAGTGGCTTTCTAGCAATTGTTAAACGAATTTCACATCTTTCTGCACGCTTTAACTTTTCTCGCAAAAATATTCAAGGTTTGGCAAGAGCGGGAGACACAGATAGAAGTGAAAAATACAAAAAAATAAAAAAAAAAAAACGAAAGAGACCGCTACCTTCGTAAGAACTCTCCTGACTAAGCCAATATCTCCTCCATCCTATTTTATACTCTTACCACGGTAATTAAGCCTCTTGTTGCCAGAAAAAAACTCGTCCAGTTTTTTGACATAAATTCTGAGTTTCATCGAGACTCCGACAGTTTTCATTTTCCTTTTTTTATTCTTTAGAAGAAAGTACCTTGCGTAGCCATGCCATTCTGACATAGCTCTATCTGTAAACGAAATACTCTACAACTTAGCTTAAACAAAATTATTTCCTACAATTTTCTCCGAAAATGTTTCGTTGCTGGCGATTCTTGTCTGTATCTTACTGCAGCTCTTGCAATTGATACCGACGCAAGTGCAGGTGGGAAGGATCTTATTTACATTGGGTACTAATTACCTGCCTATTTAGGAATTACCCAGGAGAATAATGGCTGCTAAAAATTAATAACATTTGAAATTGTCAATAAGTCATAAAAACCTCACGTTAACATTTCTGCAGCTTTTTAGGACTATGGAAAAAGTTCTGAGTAATTCGTATGACACCTTCCAATAAAAAAAAACAGTTCAAAAGTTACTTTGGAAATACCGGCACATTTGCCCGACGCATGTTTTGGGGAAAAAAACGTTCCCTGAAAAGAGAAAGGCAAATAATCTTCTGGGCTAAAACTTGCCCTAACTCGTTAACAGTTCCTTACTAACTATCCTAACTAATACAGCTCTAACCAGCCTTTCTCCATTATTCATTTGATATTGCGTTTCCTGACCACAATGCAAATCAAGTTAATGATAAAAATCCGCAATTATCGAATGACTAAATACGTTTTGGTAGTGAACAATCATCGGTTTTCCTGAAATTTAAGGTCCAGTTTGGCAAATATGTATGACTTTTCTGTGCTTGCAATTCTTAAAAAAGAAACTGATTAATATAAAGTCAAATTACAAAGATAGAAGCATGCATGTTGATCGTGAATTCACGAAAAACCAGTCTACAGATTAAAAAGAAATTTAGGATTTGGATTTTCTCCTCTATCGAGCAGTCGCTTGAACAGCGATTGTTGGCGACTGGAGGTCGTAATACGAACTCTAAATTCTACTTTTGAGCAAACACTCCTTCGAGTTACGATTTTGAGTTGGACTTCGAGCTGAATTTTCGAGTTGAAGTTCCAGTAAAGCAAGGCATGAAACTTGAAATGATGCCGGAATACTTCGTTTAATTTTTGCGGGCTACAAAATTATTTGCGGTCCTGCATGACATAATTCTACATGTTAGTAAGGTCCATACGCTTTGTAAATAAGAAATTTTCCGCAAAACTCAACTTAAAGAATTTTGCATAGTGCGTGAAAAATTTTCAGCTGCTCGAGTTGGACAGTATGAAGTTTTGTTGAAAATAATACCTTCCAATTTGATTGTTGGCTTGCCAAAAAAGTGATCCAATATCTAACAAATTCTTTTTGAAATGTTTATTAACAAAAAGTGCGAGGTATAGAATTTCAAATTTTGTGTGCGTCTTTAACCTGATTCTTTCTCTATTACTGATGACAAGAGATCTTTCTTATGCAACGACCAAGCTGAGATTTTACATATTAGTCAGGTCTATACGCTTTGTTTTGTTTAAGAATTGTTTAAAGTAATCAATTATTCAATAGTCGGACTTCTTGTTAGTCTCCTACTTGTTTTTGAAAACTTTTGCGATCCTTCCGGCAAAAACTCGTTTCACTGACTTCTGATACTCACTCAATCATAACGGCCGGAGTTATTAAACTTTCCAAGTTGCAAAGTGGGGACATCAAGATATTTCCTTTTGAACACATTCATTAAGAATTTTCAAGTTATCAGTCCATGCAACTGGAGTTACAAAACAGATTGAAATGAGTTGAGTACCAAGTGACAAAACAAATGTAAACAGCGAAATGTAGACAGTAGAGTGGAATGTGAAAACGCTAGTGTCCTTGGCTGGAAATGGTATGCTTCATTTACCAAACGAAATACGGACTATTTTGCATTATTGAACAAAAATATTAATGAAATATGAAAAAGTGTTGTCGCAGCCTTCCAGGGACTGCTTGAAGTGTCTGAGGCTAGAATCTTCGCGGGGAATCAGGATATGATTCACACCTGAGTCAGATTTCTAACACGACCGTTTTATTCTATCTTCACCCAAATGATCTCCGCGATATTTGTAAGAAGCTGATAAGCGCTTACATGTAAACTCGGCGAAAGACAGGAGTTTGCCAGTTTCTTAAAGATCCTTTTTTACGCTACTGCATCTTCGAGCAAAAGGAAAAACTTGTTTAAGAATCAACCATGAGTTTATAAAGGAAGCGAAAACCACCGCAGCTAGCGAGGCGCTTTTTTGGGAGTAATACAATGCTTAATTTATCAATCAACGAGCTCTTTTTCACAATATGCTGGATTTGAAACCTTGCAGTAGCTTTCCAGCACTTGTGAAACGAATATCACATCTTTCTTCGCGTTTTAAATTTTCCAAAGAAATATTCAAGGTTTGGCGAAGGTGGGAGACATAGATGGAAGTGAAAAAAAAAAAAAAAAAAAAAAAAAAAAAAGGAAAGAGATCGCTGCCTTCGTAAGAACTCTCCTGACTAAGCCAATATCTCCTCCATCCTATTTTACTCTCTTATCACAAGAATTAAGCCTCTTGTTGCCAGTAAAAAAAACTCGTCCAGTTTTTTTACATAAGTTCTGGGTTTCATCGAGACACCGACAGTTTTCATTTTCCTTTTTTTTTTCTTTAGCAGAAAGTACCTTTGCGTAGCCATGCCATTCTGACATAGCTCTATCTGTAAAAGAAATACTCTACAACTAAGCTCAAACAAAATTATTTCCTACCGTTTTCTCCGAAAATGTTTCTTTGCTGGCGATTCTTGTCTGTATGTTACTGCAGCTCTTGCAATTGATACCGATGCAAGTGCTGTCGGACCTTATTAACGGGTGGTAAGGATCTTATTTACAATGGGTGCTATTATCCTGTTGTTCTACCTGCCTATTGAGGAATTACCCAGGAGAATAATGGCTACTAAAATTGATCACATTTTGAAACTTTCAATCAGTCAAAAAAGCTCACTTTAACATTTCTGAAGCCTTTTATGACTATGAAAAAAGTTCTGAGTGATTCGTATAACACCTTTCAATAAAGAAACAGGTCAAAAGTGACTTTGGAAATACTCACATTTGCTCGACTCATGTTTTGGGGAATGGCGTTCCCTGGAAAGAAAAAAGCAAATAATCTTCTGCGCTAAGACTTTCCCTAAACTTATTTTTAATCCGAGACTCGTTTTCAGTGAGTTCACGATCACCATGCATGCTTCTGTGTTTGTGATTTGACTTGGTTTTCATTATTTTATTTACTCAGAATTGCAGGCACAGAAAAGTCATATATATTTACCAAACTGGACCTCAAATTTGAGGAAAACGGATAATATTTCAATACCAAAACGTATTTTGTCATTCGATAGTTGCGGATTTCTACCATTAGCTTCATTTGCATTGTGGTCAGGAAATGCAATATGAAATGAGTAATGGAGAAAGGCTGGTTAGGGCTGTATCATTTAGGGTAGTAAGTAAGGAGCTGTTAACGAGTTAGAATTCGGAGTTTGTCCGCAAAACTCAACTTACAGAATTTTGCATAGCGCATGAAAAATTTTCAGCTGTTCGAGTTGGACAGTATGAAGTTATTTTGAGAATGATACTTTCTAATTGGATTGTTGGCTTGTCAATAAAGTGATCCGATACTAAACAAATCCCTTCTGAAATATATTAAAAGGAAGTTCGAGGTATAGAATTTCAAATTTGTGTGCGTCTTTAAGCCTGGCTCGTTCTCCAACACTGATGACAAGAGATCTTTTTTATTAAACGACCAAGCTGAAATTTTATATCTTGGTCACCATCTACTATACCACTCACCATATCATGGGAATAATTTGCTGAAATAATTGGATGAAATTATCTGATGAAATTATGCAATAGCAAAACAAGAATTCTGACAAATCCAGGATGTTTTTATTTCTCAGTAATTCACTTACTGCCCACGTATTGACGCCATTGAGCAATGACCCATATTTCAAGATTAAAAGAAATTTATTCACGATAAAGTTTTGCAGTAAAGTTTAAGATGGTAAAGTCTATGTCTGCTGTTAAAAATGAAATATCAACTTGTGAGAAGAATATGCAACAAGCTTTATCTCAATGTGCTTCATTAGTTGGAGGAGAGACAAATTTTGTATTTTGCTTTTTCTGCAACAATTCATCGACAGTTTCCCGTTGCGTTCTGAAACGATGAGTAATGTTACAAATTGTTATTGTATGTAGGTTTTTTGGCTATTTCACCAATCTCTTGCATAATAATATGGCTGTCATAGCCTCGCAGATCGTGCGAGATAACTGGTTTCTTGATTTTATCAACCTTTCATCAGAAGTGACTGATACCACAATGTTGATGAGGTGACCCCCTGTACTTTCTTGGGATGTGGCAGCGGTCTCTTACTCTGTTTTATAATTTTTTTTGTATGATCTACCGCAAATGTGACATTCTCTTGCCTGCTTGAATTTGTGTTTATCTTCATCAGACATTTTCAATAGTTTATTACAGTGCCCTCTTGCTGTTTTTTTGCAGAAATCAACTTCTTCTTTTCCTGCCATGAATTTATAGACAGCATTTTCTCCTCTGTATATTTAAACTGGCTTCCTGTATTAGTCATCACAACAACAGACTACTTCGTAACCATATCCACAGTCTGTATGTTTCTGATATGCTTCAGTGTATGATTCATTATTGTTTGTTGTCTGGTGCAAATGTGTGAATCTTTTCTGTTATTATTTCAAAATCTGCATAGATGATGAAACGTACTGGTAATTGTTTGTGAAAATGATTGAATTTCAGTGCACTATTGTCTTTATCAGGTAGTTATCACGTAACAGTCAGCTTCTAACCCTAACCCTAAGCAACATTGCAAACTACATGCAAAAATACTTTCTATGTTGATGTTTTGTTTTGTGATATATGAGCATGTTAAAGTCTTTGATGAGGAAATAATGCTTGTTTTCACAATCTGTTATTCATAAAAGATTCAATTCATTTTCAAAATTTTCTTTTGATACATAAATTGGATATGGCTGTCTGTTTTCATACCCAAATAAATTGACACTGGTGTTATTCTGCTCTTCAATTTTGTAATCTTTCTTAACAGTAAATGAAAAGTAATGATAAATGAAAGTAAACAAGGCAATTGTTTTTCTAATCTGCAAGTTATGACGCTAAAAGAAATTGTGAGAAATCAGTAAAATATTGTGATTATTGTTATCTAAAACAAGTTCGAAAAATGGTCGATCAATCTATCAATTGCACGACAGGGGAAGCCAAATATTACGACAGTCTTTATTCGGTGGTATTATGAAAAAATGTGTGAAGCAAGTACTCCAAAAAAAGAATATCGTGAGTATAAATTCGAGTATGTTCAAAAAGACGATCTAAAACAGATTGTGTTGTTTAAAAATGGAGAAAACTATCATCAACAGATGAGAAAAAAAAATTCACAAGAAAATGGCAACAAAAGGGGTATAAATGTCCGACATATGGTTCGATAATGAAGAACAGAAGCAAATATGTTCATAATAAAATTTGTAAATGAGATATCCAAATAATATTTTTCAAATGAATATAGTGTAGCAATCGCTAAAATGTATACATCACAGACCTGACCCATTTCTTTACGGGCAAGGTTTTACCACAGCAGATGGCTATCATAAATTAAGCAAGTGTTTCATTGGTATCCAGCTGTTGAAATCATCACTTGAGCCCTTCCTCTTTACCAAAGCTTGTTTCTTCTTGTAATCTCTCCGAATAACCTCATCTGAAAACATCTCATAACCTCTGAAAACATCTTGTGTGGCTTTTGATAATTCTTCAGTGTAAAAACTTCCTTTAATACCTTTATCACTCAAGTCTTTTGTTTTGTACGCGATTGGATTTGTGTATTGCATTTTATCAATGATGAAAACCTCCTCTGTCCAATTTGGAGTATATCCTCTTTCAAATGTCTTTGTCTTATATTTTGATATTCTGATTGGTCCAACAAAACCAAACAGGCAATCCAACTAGGCTACGCAAATCGTATAATCTATTCCAATATATTATTATTCGATCTAAAGAAAAGAACGAGATACATCTGAGAAATTGAACAGGATCCATCGATTCATAAACACACGAGTAAAACTATTAGATAGAATTACAGTACTGAGAACTTACTTCTATGACGATGTCTAGTAGGATTGTTTCAAGGTGTTTAGCTACGTACAGGTCAGCAACAGATGAAACAGGTCAGGGTATAACAGAACACGGGTCAGCAAGACAGGTTAGCAGAACTTGTACGTATCTTCGAATCTCAAGTATCTGAACTGAAAACTGAACTATTCCCGTGGCTTAATTACATAAGCTAGTGTCAATCAAAATCAATCAGGAAAATCAAGTTAATAATTCATTATATTGACGAAACACTGATTTTATCACCAACTTTGAATTTTGGTTTTGCTAATGACTCCATGTCACTATACATGTTGAAATAAACTGTTCCTTTATTCTTCTTTTTACTTGCTCTATTGGTGTCAATTTTTTTTGCTTGAATGTTTTGTGTTGTTGTATTTTGTCGATATTTGTGGCAGTATGTCAAGATATTATGTGTTGCCTTGAACTGTGAATTGTTTCCCCATTCTCTGTTTTATTGCTCTGTTCCATCTTTCAGCAACACTGGATTTTTATTCATTTTCTGTTGAGTGTATTTTTATGCTGTATTTGTCCAACAATTCTTTGAGATGTTTGTTATAAAACTCTTTTCCTTTATCAACCCAAAGATATTGTGGTTGTCTGCCTTCTATGACTATTGTATCAAATGTTTCAGTCACACTTTCACCTTTATAGTCCTTCAAAACTTTCATCTAAACATATTTGCTGAAAACATCCATGAGCAGATATATGTATCCTTTATTCCATTTACTGAATTGCGGCATGTCAACCAAATCTGGTACCCAAATTTCCTCAATACTGTTGACAATAACGCACCACAGGGTGAATTCTCTTTTGATTGGTTTGTCCAATTCATCAGCTAGCTTTTCCTGCCAGTTTTCACTCGACGGCTCTTTTCCGTTTTTGAACCACCGATACCAAGTTTCTGTTTTGTATTTATCATATTACGGGCCAAAAACTGTCCCCACTGTCTTTCATTATAGGGTACAGCATCAAGTGCTTCAACCATTTTACGATCTGGTTCATTCTTGCACTTTTTGTTATGTTTACATATAGAATAATCAAGATCATGCTGCATTGCAATGGCATCTGTTTTTCCGGTTGGTTTGTCATATATCTCAAGTATTTTGCCAGTATCTTTGTCATATTTCAATTGTTTGTCAAGTGGATTGTAGGGTCCAGTGTATTTGTGTCCAGGAAGAGTGAAAACTGACTCTGGTTTTGGTAATTTGGCGATTGCTTTATAAATATCACGACTACCTCCAAATAGACCAAATTTGGCTCTTCTTGCATAACCTTTTTATTGAGCCGAGGAACCGAAGCTTTTGGTTCCACTATTTGCTTTGTATTTTTCACACTCTCTTTTATATCCAGCAGCTGGATAATATCATATAATTATCTTGCTGTTGACTATGTCAATATGAGTTACAGTTGGTATGATATTGCACAAATTTACAATAATAATGAATTGAAATACAAAGATTATTCTGGAACAAATTGAACAACGATAAAAATACCCGATGAGAACTACTCTTATGAAGATATTGAGAGTTTCATGCAACATTCACTTGAAAAAAGTAGTCATTCAAAACCTGGTGTCGAATTAAAATTAGTTTCTTCAATTTTTAAAGTGTTGATAACACTTGAAGCAATGAAGCAGGTGTCAAGATTACTAATAAAAATTTTCGACAAGTCAAAGCACAGACATATGAGATGAAACTTCATCTCGATTCAAACAAAGGGTATTACAGCAGTCGAGTAGGTTTGAATATGTGCCCTCTTACAACCGGTGAATATACACTCGTTTTTTAACTGTATTTTCCTTCAGCATCAATCAACCGCTCAACAGCCCAAATACCAGCCATCAGCAATACTGAGACAGTTACAAGAATATCAACTTATACGCTCAGTAATCACAACCGAAGTATAACTCATCTTCATAAATATAATAATGTGACTCCAAATTATCTATTGAAAAATTATCTTATCCGAAAATTGATATGGGAATATTTAATGGAGAGAGAGAAGGAAATTTTGTTGATCTCAAAAAGACAATTTCTAACAATAACAATTTGATAAAAACATAGGCAGGACAAATACATTTGATTTTGTTATGAGTACCATCAATAATTTCACTGGTGATCGCAATGGCACACTTGCCGCTTTTGTTGAGAATCGAAAAAATAACTTGTGAAAATCTTGGTAACTAAGCTAACTCAGCTACTTATACAAAAAGATCCAAGGAGAGAGCCGCTCTTTTCTCCGCAAATTTAACGATGTTTCCGGGATCTCATCTCACCGGCGGTGTGATGAGATCGCAGAAACAGAGCAAGTTTTGTTGACCTTAAGAGTGACTAGTATGAAATTTCTCCTTACATTATCACCCCTGAAACACACATTTAGGTCATGAGAATAATGAAAATGATCTTTGACTAAAGAAACTTTTGATTGTCAAACAAATTTGTCAGCACTTTAGGAGATGTATAGAGAACAGTGTGGAGAATATGTCTACTGATGTTAGGGTGTAAAGGGTTAAGTTTATTGTTACTAAACTCAGATAGTACTTATTTAGACTGCATAGTCAGATAACACTGACATCAACAGATTATATGGTAGCTACGACTCTTTGAGTCGCATCCGTTGGTTTCTTTGATCTTTGCCAAGATAATTAATCTTTGGCGGTTATGGTATGAAATTAGCATACAATGGCTGCTATAAAGCAGGAAACATAAAAAAAAATTCGCGAGCTCTTTATAGTAAGGCAAAATGGCAACTCGAATGCGTGCTACTGCAGCGCAAGTGGAGAATAATGCGATTGTTAAGGAATAGCTGATAAGTGACGAACATGGAAAAGTATACAGCTATTGAATGGCGTTAGGAAACATTGAATGGGTGAAATTGGGAAAAAGAGAGGGAAAGAACAAAGCAGTAAGTACGTGCGGGAAAATGTGGAGGTGCTTAAAAGCGCGGGAAAAGTCCAGCAACGGGAAATTCTGCCAAGGTGGAACTACTCGTTGGATCTGGCGCGCGATGTGCACGTGCGAACATTTTACTTTGGGTTCATCGCTCTAATACTGTTGTGCATCAATCAGTCGTTGAAAACTGAGACCGAAGGTTATCTTAATACGGTGAAATGAAATACAATGAAAATAAACGAGTGGTGAACTTAGTTTTATTTACATTCAAAGGATTACAGTTGATTTCTGACAGCCACAGTTATGAGCAGATATAAACTTGATGTTCAAATAAGTTTTCATTATATTTGACCATTTCTCTGTATAACTCGATATCGACCTAAGGTTCAGGCTTCCTTCCTGAATGACATAACCACATCTCTGTCAAAAAAATCAACCGTCCGACAAAGTGTTTCTATATAAACTGTAGTTTTTTCATAGTAAGTTTAACATATGTTAAATATCGGGGCTAAGTAAGGCTAAACGCAAATCTCAAACCTCCTTATCTCTCAGTCTGTAGCAGGCTCTCAGCCAGTCTGGAACCGCCTGCGAAAAACGGCGCTCAGTTGTTTTCTTGAGAACCACAACCGCCGTTTGTGGTTTGCTCGCCCTTTCGCATGTCTTTACTGTCTTAGAGACTGGAACCGACTTTTTATGTCTCTATCCACCTCTAACCCCCCTTAAAACTACATACTGTTTTTTTAATGTTCCCTGACATTAGGATAAAAACGTTTAAAGATTTTAGCTACACCTCTAACTGGTTAAAATCTACAAGACTAGTCGAGCCTAATGATTAAATAAGATTAAAAAAAGAAGCTGAACCTTGGGCGACATGTGTTGATATTGGGGTTGCATGATTATATTCTTGTTATTTCCTTTTTATTTTTGTTATGGTAAAGCATAGTGTGAATTGAGAAAGAAGGAAAATGAAATGCAACCACGGCTTTGTACTATGAGGGGTGATCACCGCCAATATTTTCTTTCAAATTCTGCTATAAAGAACCAACAATTTCCATTTCTTCTCATCAGAACTGAAACTAAACCGGCAGAAGAGAATTTAAGAATTGAGAACACAACGCAGAGGAATTTATTTGACGCTGAAAGTCACTGATCAGAACCACAACTGAACCAAGAGAACAACATTTGAATTATAAGAACACTTCTCTCTTTTTGTGTCGCCACAAACCAGAAGTGATTTTTGGCTAGACTACCCGTTTTTGGATAATTCAGTATGTCTGTATATCACCAAAATTCCAATTATTCTTCAATCTTTACGGAACAACCAAACTTTTTTTGTGTCCTATACCCCTTTCATGGGCAAAAAAATGAAAGAAAACCCGGGTTGAAGAGAATTTAAGAATGAAGAACACAACTCAGAGAAGTTTAATCTACTGATCAGAACCAAAATTGGACCAAGAGAACAACATTTAAATCATAAGAACAGAAACTGAGACATGAGACAGAAATTGAAGTAACAAGACAGAAATTAATACAACTGATCATTCCGCTGTTCAATTTCTGTTCTGATCAGGCCTAGGGACGTGTCACGATCACGAGTAACCGAGTGAGGCCCGGGGAAGTTACTCAAGTGCCACTTTCGCTAGGAGCAGTCCTCTCGACTTCCAATTTCCCGTCCAAAAACAGTTTTCTTTCATTTAATGGTTCAATTTTGGTTCTGATCAGTGACTTTCAGCGTCCACTAAATTGCTTTCTGTCGTGTTCTTAATTCTTAAATTCTCTTCGGCCAGTCCTCTTTCATTTTTTGTCATGGAAAGGTTTTAGGACACAACAGTTTTAAAAAAGGTTTAGTTGTTCCCCAAAGATTAAGGGATACATTTAGCGGTCTGGCGATTTCAGACGTACTGAATTATCCAAAAACGGGTAGTCTAGCCAAAAATCACTTTTGGCTTGTGGCGACGCAAAAAAAGAGATGCGTTTTCATAATTTAAATGTTGTTCTCTTGGTTCAGTTGCGAATCTGATCAGTGACTTTCAGCGTCAACTAAATTCCATTGTGTTCATCAATTTGGGTTTTGACTTGCTGATTTCTGTTCCTAATTCTTAAATTCTCTTCTGCCGGCTCAATTTCAGTTCTGATTAGAAGGAATGGAAATTGTTGGTTCTTTATGACAGAATTTGAAAGAGAAGATTGGCTGTGATCACCCCTCACATTGCACTGATGCCTCTGTGGTAGTCCTCAATGGAGAGAAGCAATTTTCTCTTTTCGATAATTCTTGTAGGAACCTATCACAGGCAGCGAGTGTTTAACTTCTGTGAAGCAAAACTTTCGCTATCTTGCGGTGCAACACCCAAGCTACAACAATATATATTTTAACACTAAAACATTACTGCTCTATGATTAAAATGATGCCCATATAACATAATCTAAGTTATATAAAGTTAAAAAAAATTGACATTACTTAACTGGTAACATTTCCATATCTACTCTTTTCAACAATGATGGAACTGAAAACGCATGTGCGACGCAAATGACGGCGGTGCGCACAACGGCAGTGCGCGCTAAAAATTCATCATCTATAATGGGGAAAGGGTTTGCAACTTGGGTGTTTTCTAAGATCCGATATTTTGAATGCTCTACAGCATGATGTTCCAATGGAGGCGCCCTAAACCTTGCCAGCCTAAAATGCGCTGTCTTTTTACAATAGACTGCTCTTTCTATTGGTTCATTGGCTTAACAAACTACACAGGATGTTGGAAGAACGAGAGAAAAGTTTGTAAATACTCTTTCACTGCTCATAATCTACCAACATTTTGAGTGTTCTACTAACATATTGAGTAGTTTATCACGCTAGTAAACGAATAGAAAGTGCAGTCTGTTGCTTTTGTAACTAAAATTATGTGTTTATCGGTACAATAAACTATTGATTTCCCACCAATCAGAGCGCTTTTTTTAAAATACGTAAATAAGCGACTAAGCACTGAGAGAATACAGAACAAGTTCCGTTGACCGGGCCTTGTGTGAGGAGGCATTAACTCTAATAACTCTATTGTTACGATACTTACTTAATACTTACTTGGACAGCATAGTTTTCAGTGTTTAGTTTGTTATTTCGAAAAAAACCTCAATGTTAGATGGAGTAAACTGACGACTTCCTGTGAAAAATCCACAGTTTTCACCCGAATAACCCGTGGGGTTTTTGTACGTCTGGCCGCATTCAGTATAAGAGTGTTGATTGTTTATAGCGTCGTCATATATGATGATGTCATGTCCCCAACCAAAAATGGGTCCGTAGGAGGGACATCTGTATATTGCGTATTGCTGGTTTTGGTATTGTATCAGCTTCACAGGATTGTATCCTTTGACGTTGTAAAGAGAGAAAACAAAAGCTTTGCTGGCTGAAGAAGAAGCACAGGAACCTAAAATGAAAAGATTTAGGAGCATTAGAAACTATGCGAATGAGAAAAAAATACATGATGATAACCATAAAACATGTATTTTTTTATTTGCCGAACTAGAACCGAACACTTAAATTTGTCAGAGAAAATTTCAAAGAACTCGAGAGCATATTTTCACTTTTCAAAAAAAGCACTCGAGATATGGTCCGAAGTGTTGTTCAAAGGCAAAATATGATCTAAAGAGAGCATTAATTAAACATCCTTCGTTTCAGCTCTCCAATATGAATAATGGTTACAGCGAAACACGGGGAAATGACACGAAATGGAGCTGTCAGAATCAAATCAAATCAAAACCAGACTCTACTCAAAAATCAAATCCAAAACAAGACTTTAAGTTGGAACCCATTTCAAACGCGTTTTCAGGCTATTTACGAGTTTGTCTACTTTGGGATCGCAATTGTTAATGTGATATTTTCTGTTTCTAAGATGAACTCACTGCTACTAGAAAAGTCCACAACTAATCGATTTGTTATCTGTTCTACATGTGAGAGATTTTTGCTTTTTTTTTACTCACTGCTGGTCCAGGACACGTCAGTGTATCCACCAAAGATATAACTGTTAACTTTAATGATGGTTACTGTGGGTCCCCTCCCATCGCAGTTACTGTGGAATGTCGATGCTGCCCAACCGTCAGTCTCTGCGTGCCAACACCTCACAAACCTGCTACGCTCTTTATTAATAAGGACTGGGTCCAAATACGAGAACAACACCTTCAAGTACTGGTTGTAATCAAGACTTCGAAGTATGGCGGACAAACTGAGGCCTGAGAGAAGGGAAAAGAAAAGGTAAAATTACAGTTGGCTTAAAAAAATGGGACAAGAAGTTTGATTGGTGGTGTTGCCTTTGAATCTAGTGTAGATAATTTCATCACCCCTCGTTCGCTAAATAATCTAATATTACTGATCCTGCAAGTTAGAAAATTCCCAGCCCGTCCACCAGGTGGTATTTTAGGCGGCAGAGAGAATAAAATTTCTTTTAAAGTTTACAAAGTAACCAGGTGGACAATCAGACATGGTTTGATGCTACTCTGGTTTAAAGATTTAATGAATGCAACCGAGAAGTTACAATTCATAGACCCAACGTTTCGACACTCCTGTCTAGTGCCCTTATCATCCCTGATTAAGTGTCGAAACTTTGGGACTATGAATTGTAAATGCTCGGTTACATCCATTAAATCTTTAAGCCAAAGTAGCATCAAAGCATGTCTTAAATTTGTTTGTTAGCTCAAGCGTTCTTTCAAGTGGCCCCACCAACTTCATTTTCATGTAACACCCACAAATATCCGGGGCAACTCAGGCAAGTCCTCTCAGGCTTGTCACGCAATGGTTTGCGTGACGAACTTAAATGAATGCTGCGCAAAAAGAGACTTAATAAGCGTACACATTTCTTTGAAATGACAGAAAAATTAAGCTGTCCGTACTCCGGAAACACAACTTTCTGAGAATATTTCTAAAATAGACGATTTGATTTTGCTACAGGTCCTACTGAGTATTTATCCTTGGAAAGGGGTGTTTTTCTTGATTACCTGCTTCGTAAAATACTTCGACGTCCGTTGGAGAGAAATTAAACCCCCCTGTAAAAAAACCACAGTCACCAGTTGAGTATCCTGAGGGTGTCGTGTACGTGTTACCGCATATGGTGTAGGAGTTTTGGTTGTTTTCAGAGCCGTCGGATATGTGGATATCATGACCACCCCCAAAGGTGGGTCCATTCGTATTACATCTGTACATTGCATATTGCTGATTTCGGTATTGTGTCAACTTTACGGGATTGTATCCTCTGACGTTATAGAGAGAGAAGATGAAAGCTTTACTGGCGTAGGAATAACCTGCGCAAGAACCAACTGAAATAGAAGAACAATGTGGTTGTACATTAAAAAGTTGGAAGAAAACATAAACCCCCTGAGAAGAGGGGGGGGGGGAGTTCATATTCTATCATGAGCTAGACGGGAAGTTTTTTTTTTTTTGAGACTAGAGATTTGTGGAAGGGAGGGGGATATGTTACCAGTTTGGGTATAGAAACGGACACCAAAAACAGTTATAGAATATTTGAGGGGTTATTCTGAAGAAAAGCGAGTAAATATTTTGAGACTTAAAGGAAAAGATCCCTTTGTTCTAAGTGTTGTCATTACTAGACGTGTTAGGATGTAGTGTTGTTCTGCAGGTGTATCAAATAGGAAACACTTCCATAGACGATATAGGTGTGAAGAAATCTTGATGGCCAAAAAACTAATATAAAATAATAAAGGCTAAGCGCTCTTATCAGAGGAGCATCATTTAAAATTTCCTTCAGCACCCTCTCCCCTCCTCCTTGAATCCCAAAAGGAACGATAGTTGATCCTATATAATTGTCTTATTTCCTCTTAAAAAAATTTGATATGCCTGCCTCCGCTCCAGGACACATCAGTATATCCACCAAATATGTACTTGTTCACTTTGACGATTGTCACTGTGGGTCCCCTCCCATCGCAGTTGCTGTGGAATGTCGATGCCGCCCAGCCGTCAATCTTCGCATGCCAACACCTAATAAAGTCAGTACGGGATGTACCGGGAAGAACTGGCTCTAAAAACGAAATCAGCTTCCTCAAATATTTAATGGGGTCCAGGTTTCCAAGTATAATAGATGCACCAAGGCCATCTGTGTGCGTAAAAGAAACTCGAATGAAAATTATAATAAAGGACGTTCTAGAATAGAGAAAGATATTATTGCTTCTTTCACAACCATGAGAGTATTTCACAAAAATCAAAGCTCCAGATGTTCTTATTCACGGGGCGAAGTGCTAACCATGTGTTCCCATTTTAACTCAAAATTTTCCTGTGCATTTATTTTGAAAACATATCAACTAAATTTCACGAGGAACTATTTTCTTAAGTGCGGGGTTTTAAGTGTTTCTGTACAATAACTTACCTATTTCGAAGAAAGCTTCGATGTCAGATGGAGTAAAATAAAATGCTAGGGAGTAAAGGGTCATAATGCAGCCCGTTTTTGGGACGAATTCCATCTTGGTCTCGATTCAGGACCGACTCATATTAAAAAGATACATTTCCCAAATTGTAAGCTTCATATGACGATACAGAAAGACAGAGAATGCGAAATGCGAGTATCATAACAAACTGAGGTCACTTGTATCTCAATATTAGTTAAACTCACGAAAAAAGCAGCTTGTTCCGTTTCCTTGGTACCAGGAATTGCAGGTGCATCGGTAGGAACCAGCGGTATTGTTGCAGTAGGCATTGGCGTCACAGTCATGCGATTTATTGGCACATTCGTCGACATCTGAGACCATGCATAAAAAAACTAAATGGCTTGAACTCAAAAGTAAGAGTCGATCGAAAAAGACGGTTATTGGAGAAAGCGTCTCGCCCTATAATCAATTGAACGTGACATGCATGGTGTGGGGTATAAATCAAATCGGTTATTAAATCAATTTTTTCAATCGAGTGTCCAGATTAAACCGGGATTGTTTTGGTTTTGCTTTGTTTTAAAATGACTTGCTTCAGGCAATAGTAAAAGTCATTTCACTAACTTACCGACACATTTTTTTCCGTTTCCAGTAAAACCAGCTTTGCACGAGCAACAGTGAGAACCGATGGTGTTCGCGCACTCGGCGTTGGCGTCACAGACGGGAATTGTTGAATTACACTCGTCCACGTCTGAAAAAACCAAATAGTTTGTGGTCGGTTTAAAAGAAAAAAAATAGGTATTTGCTGAATTATTACTCATTCATGGATTCATCAGACCAATTGCTTCCGGCGGGAGCCAAAATTTTACTTTGTACGACCCCATCAGGAAACAAAATTTCTCCTTCCCTATTCGTTAAATTTCGTCTCTATAAAGTTGTGATAACAATTTTCTATTGAATGATTATCTCTGTGTCAAAAAAGAAATTTTTCAATTCTATTTGACCTGTTCTCAAATCGATTAGTTTAAGAGAGATTATAGCATTCCTTCATAGCTTTGTTTCCGTCAGATATCTTACTATTTTTGTTTTGTTTTGCTTTATTTTCTCATTTCCCCTATGAATATTGGGGGGGGGGGTATTAGGGGGTTGCAGTCTACCCATAATATCTCTGTCAACGCTTTTGCTCGTGGTAAATCGATTTTTGTCTGTAGAAGATGTTAATTGATAAATACTTAAGTTCACCTTCGGTTTTCATGTCACAAGGAGCCAGAACAGTCCTCTCAGGTACAATCGAGTGAAACCAGTATTTGCCGCTGACCGCTTGTCCTCCTTCGCTCATTTTGATTTCCTGGCAAGTCTCCGCAGGCAGCTCAGGAATGGAACCGAGAGGAACTGGAAGAAAAAAGCAATTATTACCATGGCACTCCAAGTAAGCAAGATTTCATGTTCGTCTTGGGAACGAAGACACTCATATTGAGGGCGACTTGACTTAAGGCAATAAGGGAGGTGATGTGACACAATTCCTTAAATTTATAAAATTCCCTAGAAAATTTGGGTTGAAATTTTGTGCTCTGAAAATGTCTTTATAGGGAAGAAGACAGTCAAAAATGTACAAACCTCTTTTGTAATCTCGCTTAAAGTAAAATCTCTCAGGGTTCGGAACATAATCCTCTGGTCTGGCCTCCTTGGTTCGGTTGCTCAGCTCACAAATGTCTTGCGTAAAGACGTAGTTGAAACTTTGACATCTGACGTCAGCATAGCATCTCCGCAAGCACACATCTGAAAGACCAGCCCCCGTGATCCTCTTGAAGATGTGGCGTTGTAGCATCATCCCAAATTTGGAAACTTCCGGCTGGCCCGTAGCCTTCCATTGCTGTGCAGCTGTACAGCATAACAGCACGGTTTTGATCAACAGCCCTACTGCATACAAGACCTTTTTAGCCATTTCCTCTCGACGCATGATGTGGGAAAAAACGTTCCCTGAAAAGAAAAAGGCAAACAATCTTCTGGGCTAAAACTTACCCTAAACTTCTTTTTAATCCGTAGACTGGTTTTTCGTGAGTTCACGATCAACATGCATGATTCTATGTTTTTAATTTGACTTTATTTTCATTTGTTTATTTTTTAAGGATTGCAAGCACAGAAAATTCATATATATTTATAAAACTGGACCTCAAATTTGAGAAAAGGGATGTTTGTTCAATGCCAAAACTTATTTAATCTTTCGATATTTGCGGTTTTTAACCATTACTTTGATTTGCATTGTGGTCAGGAAATGCAATATGAAATGGATAATGGAGAAAGGCTGGTTAGAGCTATATCAGTTAGGATAGTTAGTAGGGAGCTGTTAACGAGTTAGAATTTGGAGTTTGTCCGTTATCGAGCAGTCATTTGAACAGCGATCGAAAACCGATTGTTGGCGACTGGAGGTCGTAATACGAACTCGAAACTCAACTATTGAGCAAACACTCCTTAAAGTTACGATTTTGAGTCGGATTTCGAGCTGGATTTTCGATTTGAAGTTTCCAGTAGGGCAAGGCATAAAACTTGCAACGATGCCGAAATAATTCGTCTAATTTTTGCGGGCTACAAAATTATTTGCGGTCCTACATAACATAATTCTACATGTTAGTAAGGTCCATACGCTTTGTTTTGTCTAAGAATTGTACTAATCAATTATTCAAGACTCGTATTCCTGTTAGTCTCCTACTTGTTTTTGGAAACTTTTACAATCCTTCGGGCAAAAATTCGTTTGGTATCTGATACTCACACAATTATAACGGCCGGAGTTACTAAACTTTTCAAGTTGCAAAGTGGGGACATCGAGATATTGTTGTTCCTTGATTACATTAATCAAGAATTTTCAAGTTATCCTTACATGCAAGTGGGGTTACAAAAAAGATTGAAATAAAACGTTGAGTACTGAGTGAGAAAACCTAATATAAACTGCCATAAAGGAGATTTTTTTTCCGCAAAAGTCAACTTACAAAATTTTGCATAGCGCATGAAAAATTTTCAGCTGTTCAAGTTAGACAGTATGAAGTTTGTTGAAAATGATACTTTCCAACTTGATTATTGGCTTGCCATCAAAGTGATCCAATATCTGACAAATTCCTTCTGAAATATTTATTAAAAGGAAGTTCGAGGTATAGAATTTCAAATTTGTGAGCGTCTTTAAGCCTGGCTCGTTCTCCAACGCAGATGATAAGAGATCTTTCATATTTAACGACCAAGCTGAAATTTTACATCTTGGTCAGGTCCGTACGCTTTGTTTTGTTTAAGAATTGTTTAAACTAATAAATTATTCAATACTCGGATTCCTTGCTAGTCTCCTACTTGTCTCTTAAAACTTTGGCGATCCTTCCGGAAAAAAAAAATTCGTTTCATTTCTAATACTCACTCAATTATAACGGCCGGAGTTGCTAAACTTTTCAAGTTGCAAAGTGGTAACATCGAGATATTTCCTTTTAAAAACCTTCATTAATAATTTTCAAGTTATCAGTGCATGCAACTGGAGTTACAAAAAAGATTGAAATACAAAGTTGAGTACCGAGTGAGAAAAACAAATGTAAACAGCGCAATGTAGGCAGTAGAGAGAAACGCCAATTTTCTTTGGGTGGAAATTGTATGCTTCATTTACCAAACGGAATAAGTAAAATTTTCAAACTGCATTATTGAACAAAAACATCAATAAAATATAAAAAAAAGTGGAGTCGGAGCTTGTCAGGTACTGCTTTAAGTGTTTGAGGCTGGAATCTTCGCGGGGAATCAGGATATTTTCAAATTTGAGTCAGATTTCTAACACGACCGTTTTATTCCATCTTCACCCAAATGATCTCCGCGAAATTCAGTGTAGGAAACTGATCAAGGCCCTTGCATTTAAACTTGGCGAAAGATTTGTCTACGCTACCGTATCGTTGAGAAAAAGGAAAAAATCAGTTAATAATCAACCATGAGTTTATAAAAGAAGCGAAAACCACCTCAGCGAGGTTTGAAAAACTGAACTTTCGAGTATAGTCGCTTCGTGGGAAGAATACAGTGCTTAGTTTATAAATTAATTAGTTCTTTTTCAGAATATGCTGGGATTTGAGTCCTTGCAGTGGCTTTCCAACACTTATAAAACGAATTTCACATATTTCTTCACGTTTTAACTTTTCTCGCAAAAATATTCAAGATTTGGCGAAGGAGGGAGACACCGATGGAAGTGACAAATAAAAAATAATGAAAGAGACTGCTGCCTTTAGGAACTCTCCTGACTAAGCTAATATCTCCTCCATCCTATTTTATACTCTTACCGCAGCAATTAAGCTTCTTGTTGCCAGAAATAAACTCGTCCAATTTTTTTTACATAATTTCTGGGTATCATCGAGACACCGACAGTTTTCGTTTTCCTCTTTTTTTTTCTTTACCAGAAAATACCTTTGCGTAGCCATGCCATTCTTACATAGCTCTATCTGAAAACGAAATACTCTACAACTAAGCCCAAACAAAATTATTTCCTACCGTTTTCTCCGAAAATGTGTCTTTGCTGGCGATTTTTGTTTGTATGTTGGTGCAGCTCATGCAATTCGTACCGACGCAAGTGCTGTCCGACCTTATTAACAGGTGGGAAGAAAGCTATTTACATGGGGTAGTATTATCCTGTTATTGTACCTCCTAATGAGGAACTAGCCAGGAGAATAATGGCTACTAAAATTAATCACATTTTGAAATTTTCAATCAGTCAAAAACCTCACATTAACATTTCTGCAGCTTTTTATGGCTATAGAATGGCGTTCCCTGAAAAGAAGAAGGCAAATAATCTTCTGCCCTAAAACTAGCCCTAAACTTCTTTTTAATCCGTAGACTCGGTTTCAGTGAGTTCACGATCAACATGCATGCTTCTGTGTTTGTGATTTGACTTTATTTTCATTATTTTATTTATTCAGAATTGCAGGCACAGAATAGTCATATATATTTACCAAACTGGACCTCAAATTTGAGGAAAACGGATGATATTTCAATACCAAAACGTATTTTGTCATTCGATAATTGCGGATTTCTACCATTAGTTTGATTTGTATTGTGGTCAGGAAATGCGATATGAAATGACTAATGGAGAAAGGCTGGTTAAAGCTGTGTATCAGTTAGGATGGTCAGTAGGGAGCCGTTAACGAGTTAGAATTTGGAGTTTGTCCGTTATCGAGCAGTCACTTGTACAACGATCGAAAACCGATTCTTGGCGACTGGAGGTCGTAATACGAACTCAAAATTCTACTTTTGAGCAAACACTCCTTCGAGTTACGATTTTGAGTCGGATTTCGAGCTGGATTTTCGAGTTGGACTTTCCAGTAAGGCAAGGCAAAGAACTTGAAAAGATGCCGAAATAGTTCGTTTAATTTTTGCGGGCTGCAAAATTATTTGCGGTCCTGCATGACATAACTTTACATGTAAATCAGGTCCATACGTTTTGTCAGTTTCAAGAATTGTTTAAACTAATCAATTATTCAAGACTAGGATTCTTTGTTAGTCTCCAACTTGTTTTTGAAAACTTTTACGATCCTTCCGGCAAAAATTCGTTTTATATCTAACACTCACACAATTATAACGGCCAGAGTTACTAAACTTTTCAAGTTGCAAAGTGGAGACATCGAGGTTTTGTTTTTTGAACACATTCATTAAGATTTTTTAAGTTTTTAGTGCATGTAACTGGGGTTACAAAAAATATTGCAATAAAAAGTTGAGTACGGAGTGAGAAAAACCTAATATAAACTGCCATAAATAGGAAATTTTTCCACAAAACTCAACTTACAGAATTTTGCATAGCGCATGGAAAATTTTCAGCTGTTCGAGTTGGACAGTATGAAGTCATTTTGAGAATGATACTTTCTACTTGGATTGTTGGCTTGTCAATAAAGTGATCCGATACTTAACAAATCCCTTCTGAAATATTTATTTAAAGGAAGTTCGAGGTATAGAATTTCAAATTTGTGTGCGTCTTTAAGCCTGGCTCGTTCTCCAACACTGATGACAAGAGATCTTTTTTATTAAACGACCAAGCTGAAATTTTATATCTTGGTCACCATCTACTTTACCACTCACCATATTATGGGAATAATTTGCTGAAATAATTGGATGAAATTATCTGATGAAATTATGCAATAGCAAAACAAGAATTCTGACAAATCCAGAATGTTTTTATTTCTCAGTAATTGACTTACTGCCCACCTATTGACGCCATTGAGCAATGACCCATATTTCAAGATTAAAAGAAATTTATTCACGATAACGTTTTGCAGTAAAGTTTAAGATGGTAAAGTCTATATTTGCTCTGAAAAATGAAATATCAACTTGTGAGAAGAATATGCAACAAACCTTATCTCAGTGTCCTTCATTAGTTGGAGGAGAGACAAATTTTGTATTTTGCTTTTTCTGCAACAATTCATCGACAATTCCCCGTTGCGTTCTGAAACGATGAGTAATGTTACAAATTGTTATTGTATATATGTTTTTTGGCTATTTCACCAATCTCTTGCATAATAATATGGCTGTCATAGCCTCGCAGATCGTGCAAGATAACTGGTTTCTTGATTTTATCAACCTTTCATCAGAAGTGACTGATATCACAATGTTGATGAGGTGACCCCCTGTACTTTCTTGTGGTGTGGCAGCGGTCCTTACTCTGTTTTATAATTTTTTTTGTATGATCTACCGCAAATGTGACATTCTCTTGCCTGCTTGAATTTGTGTTTATCTTCATCAGACATTTTCAATGGTTTATTTAAGTGCCCTCTTGCTGTTTTTTTTTTTTTTGCAGCAATCAACTTCTTTTCCTGCCATGAATTTATAGACAGCATTTTCTCCTCTGTATATTTAAACTGGCTTCCTGTATTAGTCATCACAACAACAAACTACTTCGTAACCATATCCACAGTCTGTATGTTTCTGATATGCTTCAGTGTATGATTCATTATTGTTTGTTGTCTGGTGCAAATGTGTGAATCTTTTCTGTTATTATTTCAAAATCTGCATAGATGATGAAACGTACTGGTAATTGTTTGTGAAAATGATTGAATTTCAGTGCACTATTGTCTTTATCAGGTAGTTATCACGTAACAGCCAGTTTTGTGTCTGTTAAGTATTTCTTCACTGCTGTAACATTGCAAACAGTACATGCAAAAATTATTTCGATGTTGATGTTTTGTTTTGTGATATATGGGCATGTTAAAGTCTTTGATGAGGACATAATGTTTGTTTTCACAATCTGTTATTGATAAAAGATTCAATTCATTTTCAAACTTTTCTTTTGATACATAAATTGGATATGGCTCTCTGTTTTCATACCCAAATAAATTGATATTGATGTTATTCTGCTCTTCAATTTTGTAATCTTTCTTAACAGATGGTAAATGAAAGTAATCAAGGCAACTGTTTGTCTAATCTACAAGTTATGACGCAAAAAGAAATTGTGAGAGATCAGTAAAATGTTGTGATTATTCATATCTAAAACAAGTTCGAAAAATGGTCGATCAATCGATCAATTGCACGACAGAGGAAATCAAATATAACGACAGTCTTTATTTGGTGCAAATACATCATCCTATCAATTCAGGTATTATGAAAATAGATTGTGTGAAAAAATTTGTGAAACAAGTACTCCAGAGAAAGACAATCGTGAGTATAAATTAGAGTATATTCAAAAAGACGATCTAAAACAGTTTGATTGTGTTATTTAAAAATGGAGAAAATTATTATCAACAGATGAGAAAAAAATTCACAAGAAAATGGCAACAAAAGGGGTATAAATGTCCGACATATGGTTCGATAAGAGCAAAAGCAAATATGTTCATAATAAAATTTGTAAATGAGATATCCGAATATTATTTTTTCAATGAATATAGTGTAGCAATCGCTAAAATGTATACACCACAGACCTGACCCATTTTTTTTTACGGGCAAGGTTTTACCACAACAGATGACTATTATAAATTAACCAAGTCTTTAATTGATATCCAGCTGTTGAAATCATCACTTGATCACTTCCTCTTTACCAAAGCTTGTTTCTTCTTGCAATCTCTCCGAATAACCTCATCTGAAAACATTTCATAACCTCTGAAAACATCTTGTGTGGCTTTTAATAATTCTTCGGTGTAAAAACTTCCTTTAATACCTTTATCACTCAAGTCTTTTGTTTTGTACGCGATTGGATTTGTGTATTGCATTTTATCAATGATGAAAACTTCCTCTATCCAATTTGGAGTATATTTTTTTCAAATGTCTTTCTCTTACATTTTGATATTCTGACTTTATCACCAACTTTGAATTTTGGTTTTGCTAATGACTCCATGTTACCATACATGTTGAATTATAACATAGCTAGTAACTTTGTCTAATCAAATTCAATTGCGCGAGCGTGCTTCATATTCCTATTGTGCACGCTCGTGACGTCAGCAAACAAAACCCTCACGAAAAAAACTTTTTCCTTCGGGTTGAAAATTTTATAAAACAATTGGTTCATACGTCATCTGTGCGTTCATCGAGATATGAAGCACTTGGGAAGTTTGGAGAGCACTCAAGAAGCTAAAGTTGCTCTCCGCTACGCCTCGAGCAACTCTTACGCATCTTTCGTGCTCTTCAAACTTCCCGCGTGCTTCATATCTCGATGAACGCATGCTGACATATAAACCAATTGTTAAATAAACTGTTCCTTTATTCTTCTTTTCATTTGCTCTATTGGAGTCAATTTTTTTGCTTGAATGTTTTGTGTTGTTGTATTTTTTCATTATTTGTTTCCGCATTCTCTGTTTTATTGTTCTGTTCCATCTTTCAACAACACTGGATTTTTATTCATTTTCTGTTGAGTGTATTTTTATGTTGTTTTTTACCAACAATTCTTTGAGATATTTGTTATAAAACTCTCTTCCTTTATCAACCCAAAGACATTATAGTCCTTCAAAAGTTTGCTGAAAACATCGATAACCATGAGCAGATATATGTATCTTTTATTCCATTTACTGAATTGCGGCATGTCAACTAAATCTGATGCCCAAATTTCATCAATACTGTTGACAATAACGCACCACAGGGTGAACTCTCTTTTGATTGGTTTGCCCAATTCATCAGCTAGTTTTTCCTACCAGTTTCCTTTTTTGAACCATCGATACCAAGTTTCTGTTTTGTATTTATCATGTTACGGGCCAAAAACTGTCCCCATTGTCTTTCATTATAGGATACACCATCAAGAGCTTTAACCATTTTACGATCTGGTTCATTCTTGCAGTTTTTGTTATGTTTACGCATAGAATAATCAAGATCATGCTGCATTGCAATGGCATCTGTTTTTCCGGTTGGTTTGTCATATATCTCAAGTATTTTGCCAATATCTTTGTCATATTTCAATTGATTGTCAAGTGGATTGTAGGGTCCAGTGTATTTGTGTCCAGGAAGAGTGAAAACTGACTCCGGTTTTGGTAATTTGGCGATTGCTTTATAAATATCACGACTACCTCCAAATAGACCAAATTTGGCTCTTCTTGCATAACCTTTTTCTTGAGCCGAGGAACTGAAGCTTTTGGTTCCACCATTTGCTTTGTATTTTTCATAATCTCTTTTATATCCAGCCACTGGATAATATTATATAATTATCTTGCTGTTGACTTTGTCAATATGAGTTAAAGTTGGTATGATATTGCACAAATTTACAATAATAACACATTGAAATACAAAGATTATTCTGGAACCAATTGGACAATGATAACAATACCCGATGGGAACTACTCTTATGAAGATAGTGAGAGTTTCATATAACAGTCACTTGAAAAAAGCAATCATTCAAAACTGGTGTCGAATTAAAATTAGTTTCTTCAATTTTTAAAGTATTGATAACACTTGAAGCGATGAAGCAGGTGTCCAGATTACAAATAAAAATTTTCGCTAAGTCAAAACAGAGACATATGAGATGAAACTTCATCTCGATTCAAGCAAAAGGTATTACAGCAATCGTGTAGGTTTGAATATGTTCCCTCTTACAACCGGTGAATACAAAGTCGTTTTTGAACTGTATTTTCCTTCAGTATCAATTAACCGTTCAACAGTCCAAATATCAGCCATCAGCAATACTGAGACAGTTACAAGAATATCAACTAATACGCTCAGTAATCACAGCCGAAGTATAACTCATCTTCATAAATATAATAATGTGACTCCAAATTATCTATTGAAAAGTTTTCTTATCTAAAAAATGATATGGCAATATTTCATGAACAGAGAGAAGGAAATGTTGTTGATATCAAAAAGACAATTTCTAACGACAACAATTTGATAAAAATGTAGGCAGGACAAATACATTTGATTTTGTTATGAGTACCATCAATAATTTCATTGGTGATCGTAATGGCACACTTGTCGCTTTTGTTGATAAAGACTTTCATAACATCGAAAAATTAACTTGTGAAAATCTTGGTAACTAAGCTCACTCAGCTACTTTTCTCCGCAAATTTAACGATGTTTCCGAGATCTCATCTCACCGGCGGTGTGATGAGATTGTAGAAACAAAGCAAGTTTTGTTGACCCCTAAGAGTGACTAGTATGAAATTTCTCCTTACATTACAACCGCAGAAACACACATTTAGGTCATGAAAATAAAACAAATGATCACCAATTAAAGAGGCTATTGATTGATAAACAATTTCTCCTTGTCAGCACCTTAGGATATGTATAGAGAACAGTGTGGAGAATATGCATACTGATGTTAAGGTGTAAAGGGTAAAGTTTATTGTTACTAAACTCAGATAGTACTTATTTAGACTGCATAGTCAGATAACGCTGACATCAACAGATTATATGGTAGTTACGGCTCTTTGATATTCGCAAAGATAATTAATCCTTACCGGTTATGGTATGAAATAAGCATGCAATGGCTGCTGTAAAGCAGGAAACAAAAAAACTTTCGCGAGGTTATATTTTTGATAAAGCAAAGTGGCAACTCGAATGCGTGCTACTGCAGCGCAAGTGCAGAGTAATACGATTGCTAAGGAATAGCTAATAAGTGACGAACATGGGAAATTATACAGCTATTGATTGGCGCCAGGAAACATTGAATGGATGAAATTGGGAAAAAGAGAGGGAAAGAACAATGCAGTAAGTAAGCGCGGGAAAATGTGGAGGTACTAAAAAGCGCGGGAAAAGCCCAGCAACGGGAAATTTTGTCAAGGTGGAACTACTCGTTGGATCTGGCGAGCGATGTGCGCGTGCGAACATTTTACTTTGGGTTCATTGATCTAATACTGTTGTGCATCAATCAGCCGTTGAAAACTGAGACCGAAGGTTATCTTAATACGGTGAAATAAAACACAATGAAAGTAATCGAGTGGTGAACTTAGTTTTATTTACATTCAAAGGATTACAGTTGATTTCTGACAGCCACAGTTATGATCAGATGTAAACTTTATGTTCAAATAAGTTTTGAATTATATTTAACCATTTCTCTGTATAACTCGATATCGACCTAAGGTTCAGATGGGCTTGATAAATCAAGAACAAGTGAGGTCGAAATTTCATTCAGAGGCCTTGTTAAAGGCTTCCATCCTGGATGACATAACCACACCTCTGTCAAAAGAATCAACTGTCCGACAAAGTGTTTCTATACAAACTGTAGTTTTTTTCATGGTAAGTTTAACATGTACATATGTTAAATATCGGGGCTAGGTAAGGCTAAATGCAAATCTCAAACCTCCTTATCTTTCAGTCTGTAGCAAGCTCTCAACCAGTTTGGAACCGCCTACGAAAAACGGCGCTCAGTTGTTTTCCTGAAAACCACAACCGCCGTTTGTGGTTTGCTCGCCCTTTGCATGTCTTTACTGTCTTGAAGACTGGAACTGACTTTTTATGTCTCTATCCACCTCTAACCCCCCTTCTACATACATACTACATACTGTTTTTTAATATTCCCTGACATTAGGATAAAAACGTTTAAATATTTTAGCTATACCTCTAACTGGTTAAAATCTATAAGACTGGTCGAACCTAATGATTAAATAAGATTAAAAAAGAAGTTGAACCTTGGGCGACATGTTCTTGATATTGGGGTTGCATGATTATATTCTTGTTATTTCCTTTTGATTTTGGTTATGGTAAAGTATAGTATGAAATGAGAAAGAAGGAAAATGAAATGCAACCACGGCTTTGCACTATGAGGGGTGATACCGCCAATATTTTATTTCAAATTCTGCTATAAATAACCAACAATTTTCATTTCCTCTCATCAGAACCGAAACTAAACCGGAAGAAGAGAATTAAAGAATTACGAACAAAACGCAAAGGAATTTATTTGACGCTGAGAGTCACTGATCAGAGCCACAACAGTTGAATTTTAAGAACACTTCTCTCTTTTTGCGCCGCCACAGACCTAATAAATAATTTCTCACTTACAGCATGATGTTCCGATTGCAGAGTTTTCTCAATGGAGGCGCCCTAAATCTTGCCAGCCTAAAATACGCTGTCTTTTTACAATAGGCTGTTCTTTCTATCACTTCATTGGCTGAACAAACCACACAGGAAGTTGGAAGAACAAGAGAAAAGCTTGCAAATTACTCTTTCACTGCTCGTAATCTACGAACGTTTTGATTGTTCTACTAACATACTACGTAGTTTATTACGCTAGTAAACGAATAGAAAGTGCAGTCTGTTGCTTTTGTAACTAAAAATATGTGTTTATCGATACAATAAACTATGGATTTTTCATCAATCAGAGCGTTTTTTTTCAATACGATAATAAGCAACTAAGCACTTAGAGAATACAGAGCAAGTTCTGTTGACTGGGCCTTGTGTGAGGAGGCACTAACTCTATTGTTACAATACTTACTTGATACTTATTTAGACAGCAGAGTTTTAAGTGTTTAGTTTATTATTTCGAAGAAAAATTCGATGTCAGATGGAGTAAAACGATATGCTCCTGTGAAAAATTTACAATCTCCAGCTGAATAGCTCTTGGGGTTAGAGTATGTGCCGCCGCATCTAGTATGAGAGTATTGATTGTTTTTTGCGTCATCTGATATGTGGAGATCATGTCATAATCTACGAACTTTTTGAGTGTTCTACCAACATACTGCGAAGTTCATTACGCTAGTAAACGAATAGAAAATGCAGTCTGTTGCTTTTGTGACTAAAATTATGTGTTTATCAGTACAATTTTTTTTGGATTTTTCTACCAATCAGAACACTTTCTCAAATGGTAAATAAACGAGTAAGCACTGAGAGAATACAGGGCAAGTTCTGTTGGGCCTTGTGTGAGGCGACACTAACTCTATTGTTACAATACTTACGTAGACAGCACAGTTTTTAGTGTTTAGTTTGTTATTTCGAAGAAAACTTCGATGTCAGATGGAGTGAAATTCGATGCTCCTGTGAAAAATTTACAATCTCCAGCTGAATAGCCCGTGGGGTTGGAGTACGTGCCACCGCATCTAGTATAACAGTGCTGATTGTTTACAGCGTCGTCATGCATGTAGATGTCATGTGCCAAACCAAAAGTGGGTCCGTAAGAGGAACATCTGTACATCGCATTTTGCTGGTTTTGGTATTGTGTCAGCTTCACAGGATTGTATCCGTTGACGTTATAAAGAGAGAAAACAAAAGCTTTGCTGGCTGAAGAAAAAGCACAGGAGGAACCTAAAGTGAAGAGATTTAGGAGCATTAGATACTGTGCGGATGAGAAAAAAATTCACGATGATAACCATAAAAAGTGATTATTTTTACTTGCCAAACTAGAACCGAACACTTAAATTTGTAAGAAAAAATTTCTAAGAACTCCAGAGCGTATTTTCACTTTTCCAAAAAAAGTGAAATATGGTCCGAACTGTTATTCAAAGGCAACATATGATCTAAAGTGAGCATTAATTAAACATCCTTTGTTTCAACATGAGTAATGGATACAACGAAACGTGGGGAAATAGCACGAAATGGGGCTGTCAGAATCAAATCAAATCAAAACCAAAATCAAATCAAAAATCAAAAGTCAAATCCGAAACAAGACTTTAAGTTAAAACCCATTTCAAACGCGTTTTCAGGCTATTTACGAGTTAATCTACTTTGGTATCTCAGTTGTTAATGTGATATTTTCTGTTTCTAAGATGAACTCACTGCTACAAGAAAAGTCCACGACCAATCGATTTGTTATCTGTTCTACGTGTGAGAGATGTTTGCTTGTTTTTTACTCACTGCTGGTCCAGGACACGTCAGTGTATCCACCAAAGATATAACTGTTAACTTTAATGATAGTCACTGTGGGTCCCCTCCCATCGCAGTTACTGTGGAATGTAGATGCTGCCCAACCGTCAGTCTTTGCGTGCCAACACCTCACAAACCTGCTATGCTGTTTATTGATAAGGACTGGGTCCAAATACGAAAACAGTACCTTCAAGTACTGGCTGTAATCAAGACTTCGAAGTATGGCGGACAAACCAAGGCCTGAGAAGAAAAAAGAAAAGGAAAAATTACAGTTGGCCAATTGAATGGAACAAAAGCTTTGATTGGTTGTGTCGCCTTTGAATCATAAGGGGATCATTTTATCACCCCTCGTTTGCCCCGCTAGATAATCTAACATTCCTGATGCGGCAAGTTGAATAATTCTTAGCCCATCTACCAGGCCGTATTTTATGTGGCAGAGAGAATGAAATTTTTTGTTAGCTCCGGTGTTCTTTCAAGTGGCTCCACCAACTTCGTTCTCATGTAATACCCACAAATCCCTGCGGCAACTTGGGCAAATGATCTCGGGCTCGTCATGCAACGAGACTTTGAAATGACTAAAAAGTAAGCTTTCAGTCTTCCATTAACACAATTTTCTAAGAAGTACCTATGCTTGAAAAGGTATGTTTCTCTTGATTACCTGCTTCATAGAATACTTCGATGTCCGTTGGGTAGAAATGAGACCACCCTGTAAAAAAACGACAGTCGCCAGTTGAGTACCCTGAGGGTGTCGTGTACGTGCAACCGCATCTGGTGGAGGAGTTTCCGTTGTTTCTAGATTCGTCAGATATGTAGATATCATGACCACACCCAGCGCCAAAGGTGGGTCCATACGTATTACATCTGTACATTGCATATTGCTGATTTCGGTATTGTGTCAACTTTACGGGATTGTATCCTTTGACGTTATAGAGAGAGAAGATGAAAGCTTTACTAGCGTAGGAATGACCTGCGCAAGAACCAGCTGAAATGGAAGAACAATGTGGTCATACGTTAAAAAGTTAGAAGAAAACATAAACCCCTTAAGGAAGGGGGGAGTTCATTTTCTGTTATGAGCTAGACGGGGAGTTTTTTTTTAAACTAGACTCGGAATTGTGTAGGAGAGGAAAATATTTCACTAGTTTTGGTATAGAAACGAGAACCAAAAACAATTATGGAGGACTTGCGGGGTTACTCTGAAGAAAAGCGAGTAAAAAATTTTGAGACTTGAAGCAAATGACCCATTTGGTTTAAATGTTGTTCTGCAGGTGTATTAAATGGGAAACATTTCTATAGATGATGTAGGAGTAAAGAAATCTTGATGGCCAAAAAACTAACATGAAATAATAAAGGCCTAGAGCTCTTATCAAAGGAGCATGGTTTAAATCTCCTCCAGCACCCTCTCCACACCCCCCCCCCCCCCCCCCACTTAAATCCGTTAAAAAATAATTGATCTTATAAAATTGTCTTGTCCCCTCTTAAAAAATTTGATATGCTTGCCACCGCTCCAGGACACATCAGTATATCCACCAAATATGTACTCGTCCTCTTTGATGATTGTCACTGTGGGTCCCCTCCCATTGCAGTTTCTGTGGAATGTCGATGCTGCCCAGCCGTCAGTCTTAGCATGCCAACACCTAACAAAGTCAGTGCGGGATGCAGTTGGAAGAACTGGGTCTAAAAACGAAATCAACTTTCCCAAGTATTTATTGGGGTCCAAGCTTCCAAGAATATCAGACGCACCAAGGCCACCTGTGTGCGTAAAAGAAACTGGAATGTAAATTACAATAACAGAAGTTCTGGAATAAAGAAAGATGTTATTTCTTCTTTCACAACCGTAAAAGTATTTCACAAAAATTATAGCCGCAGATCTTCTTATTCACAGGGCGAGGTGTTAACCGTTTGATCCCATTTAAACTTAAATATTTCCCAGTGCATTTATTTTGTAAACACATCAACCGCGAGAACACAATTTCTTAAGTGCATGTAAAACGGGGAAACGAAAAGCAAAAACCAGAAGTTCAGTTTAGCTGGGTTGAACTGTCTGCTTTAGCCTGACTCAGCGGTTCAATTTCATGGCAAAACATGGCATCTGGATCAATTTGTTCCTTGATTTAGTTGATGAGCACTGATACCCCGGAACTGGGATACAATTTACTTAGCACTGCTGCCACAATAACCTGAATAGTATTTCGCTTCTGTATATGGTTCAGCGCATGCGCTTTTAGAATCCCTAACCGTTGCCAAGGATTAGAGTTTATGTATTTATTCATCGTATATTTCGGACAGGGTTTTAAGTGTTTCTGTACAATAACTTACCTATTTCGAAGAAAACTTCAATGTCAGATGGAGTAAAATTATAACTTCCTGTGAAAAATCCACAGTTTACACCCGAATAACCCGTAGGGTTGGAGTACGTCTGGCCGCATTCAGTATAAGAGTACTGATTGTTTACGGCGTCGTCATATATGCGGATGTCATGTCCCCAACCAAAAGTGGGTCCGTAAGAGGAACATGTGTACATTGCGTATTGCTGGTATCGGTATTGTGTCAGCTTCACAGGATTGTATCCTTTGATGTTGTTAAATGAGAATAAAAAGGCTTTGGTGGCGTAAGACCAATGACAGGAACCTAAAAAAAATTGATTGAGATGAAGATGCAGAGATGCATCCAAAGATTAGACAGGTATACGATCTGCGACCAGCCCCAAAAAGCTGGATTTTGTTCTTCTTTTTTACATTCAAGATGGAGTTAGAGATAGTTTTTAAATGAAAAAAATGAGAACATAATGAGACGAAACAAAAGTAGATCGGTTCTTTGAGAAACGACTGAAACAACTATTGCTTATATTACTATCCTGGGACATGGCTTTGGGCCCGTAGCGTTACCACTAATTTCAAGAAACACACTTTAGGAGAACTTTTTTTCTGTTTAAGACACCAAGCTAGATTCAAACCTTCCAACGTTAATTCTTTGCCCTTTGAAATCAATCAGACCTTGCACCAAAAGAAAAAAAATAAATGGCCAGGATCTACTTACTGCTCCATGATACGTCGGTGTATCCACCAAATATGGAATCGTTCACTTTGATGATTGTCACTGTGGGTCCCCTCCCATTGCAGTTGCTGTGAAATGTTGATGCTGCCCAGCCGTCAGTCTCAGCATGCCAGCACCTAACAAAGTCAGTGCGGGATGCAGTGGGAAGAACTGGGTCTAAAAACGAAATCAACTTTCCCAAGTATTTATTGGGGTCCAAGCTTCCAAGTATAGTAGATGCACCAAGGCCACCTGTGTGCGTAAAAGAAACTGGAATGTAAATTACAATAACAGAAGTTCTGGAATAAAGAAAGATGTTATTTCTTCTTTCACAACCGTAAAAGTATTTCACAAAAATTATAGCCGCAGATCTTCTTATTCACAGGGCGAGGTGTTAACCGTGTGATCCCATTTAAACTTAAATATTTCCAAGTACATTTATCTTTAAAACATATTAACTAAACTCCGCGAGACAACATTTTCTTAAGTGCGTGTAAAACGGGGAAACGAAAAGCAAAAACCAAAAGTTCAGTTTAGCTGGGTTGAACTGCCTGCTTTAGCCTGACTCAGCGATTCAATTTCATGGCAAAACATGGCATCTGGATCAATTTGTTCCTTGATTTAGTTGATGAGCACTGATACTCCGGAACTGGGATACAATCTACTTAGCACTGCTGCCACAATAACCTGAATAGTATTTCGCTTCTGTATATGGTTCAGCGCATGCACTTTTAGAATCCCTGACCGTTGCCAAGGATTAGAGTTTATGTATTTATTCATCGTATATTTCGGACAGGGTTTTAAGTGTTTCTGTACAATAACTTACCTATTTCGAAGAAAACTTCAATGTCAGATGGAGTAAAATTATAACTTCCTGTGAAAAATCCACAGTTTACACCCGAATAACCCGTAGGGTTGGAGTACGTCTGGCCGCATTCAGTATAAGAGTACTGATTGTTTACGGCGTCGTCATATATGCGGATGTCATGTCCCCAACCAAAAGTGGGTCCGTAAGAGGAACATGTGTACATTGCATATTGCTGGTATCGGTATTGTGTCAGCTTCACAGGATTGTATCCTTTGATGTTGTTAAATGAGAATAAAAAGGCTTTGGTGGCGTAAGACCAATGACAGGAACCTAAAAAAATTGATTGAAATGAAGATGCAGAGATGCATCCAAAGATTAGACAGGTATACGATCTGCGACCAGCCCCAAAAAGCCGGTTTTTTGTTCTTCTTTTTTACATTCAAGATGGAGTTAGAGATAGTTTTGAAATGAAAACAATGAGAACATAATGAGACGAAACAAAAGTAGATCGGTTCTTTGAGAAACGACTGAAACAACTATTGCTTAAATTTCTATCCAAGACATGGCTTTGGACCCGTAGCGTTACCAATAATTTCAAGAAACACATTTTAGGAGAATTCTTTATTTCTGTTTTAGACACCAAGCTAGATTAAACCTTCCAACGTTGATCCTTTTCCCTTGGAAATCATTTAAACCTTGCACCGAAAGAAAAAAATAAATGGCCAAGATTTACTTACTGCTCCATGATACGTCGGTGTATCCACCAAATACGGAATCGTTCACTTCGATGATTGTCACTGTGGGTCCCCTCCCATCGCAGTTGCTGTGGAATGTCGATGCCGCCCAGCCGTCATTCTTAGCGTGCCAACACTTAACAAAGTCAGTACGGGATGCAATGGGAAGAACTGGGTCTAAAAACGATATCAACTTTCCCAAGTATTTATTGGGGTCCAGGCTTCCAAGTATAGTAGATGCACCAAGGCCACCTGGATGCGTAAAAGAAACTCGAATGTAAATAACAATAACAGACGTTCTAGAATAGAGAAAGATGTTATTTCTTCTTTCACAACCGTGAGAGTATTTCACAAAAATTAGAGCTCTAGATCTTCGTATTCACAAGGCGAGGTGCTAACCATGTGATCCCATTTAAACTTAAATATTTCCAAGAACATTTATTTTGTAAACACATCAACTAAATTTCACGAGAACACGTTTTCTCAAGCGCGTGTAAAACTGGCAACGAAAAGCAGAAACCAAAAGCTCAGTTTAGCTGGGTTGACCTGTCTGTTTCAGCCCAACTGAGCGATTCAATTTCATGGCAAAACATGGCATCTAAATCAATTTGTTCCCTGATTTAGTTGATGTGCACTGATATCCTGGAACTGGGATACAATTCACTTAGCACTGCCGCCACAATAACCTGAATAGTATTTCGCTTCTGCATATGGTTCAGCGCATGCGCTTTTAGAATCCCTGACCGTTGCCAAGAATTAGAGTTGTATTTATTCATCGTATATTTATGACAGGGTTTTTAAGTGTTTCTGTACAATAACTTACCTATTTCGAAGAAAACTTCAATGTCAGATGGAGTAAAATGATAACTTCCTGTGAAAAATCCACAATCTCCAGCTGAATAACCCGTGGGGTTGGAGTACGTTCCACCGCATTTAGTAAAAGAGTACTGATTGTTTACAGCTTCACTTATGTGGATGTCACCTCTCCAACCAAAAGTGGGTCCGTAATAGGAACATCTGTACATTGCGTATCGCTGGTTTCGGTATTGTGTCAGCTTCACAGGATTGTATCCTTTGATGTTGTTAAATGAGAATAAAAAGGCTTTGGTGGCGGAAGACCGATCACAGGAACCTAAAGTGTTGATTTCAATGGAAATGCAGAAATACACCCAAAGATTAGACAGGTATAGGATCAGGGACCAGCCACAAAAAGCTGTTTTTTGTTTGCCGCTTTTACATTCAAGGTCGAGTCATGTATAGTTTTGAAATTCAAACGATGAGAATATCATGAGACGAAACCAAATTGGATGGACTTGAATAACAAGATAAAGCTTTGGGCCCATAGTGTTACCAAGAATTTCAAGAAACAGGCTTCAGAAGATATATTTTTTTCTGTTTTAGACACCAAGCCAGATTAAAACCTTCCAACGTTAATTCTTTGCCCTTTGAAATCATTCAGACCTTTCACCAAAAGAAAAAAATAAATGGCCAGGATCTACTTACTGCTCCATGATACGTCGGTGTATCCACCAAATATGGAATCGTTCACTTTGATGATTGTCACTGTGGGTCCTCTCCCATCGCATTTGCTGTGGAATGTCGATGCCGCCCAGCCGTCTGTCTTAGCGTGCCAACACTTCACAAACCTGCTCCACTCTGAACTCAGGAGGACTGGTTCTAGGTAGGAAAGCAGCTTACCTGTGTAGTTGTTGTAGTCGAGGCTGGTAAGAATAACGGAACCATTAAGGCCACCTATACGAATAACCGAAAAAAGGTAAGGATTGCCCCACTTTGAAGTTTTGGCGTCATGTTGCATTCGTCATCTTGGTGGGGGTAATGCCTACAATTTGCTTTTTCGTTGTTACGAATTACAGCGTGACAATCGTTGTGTGACGCGCATCGATCTCTGACACAACTTGCATTTCCGACCCCATATGAACTGGTAGGTGCACTTACGACAACATTGTCTCCCTTTCAGAAGTATTTACACGATGAAAGCGTGTTTTTATGATAATCCAGATTGCTAAACCCAGTACACCTGGTCACATCTCGCCTCCTCATTTGCACCAATCTATGCTTTCTTAGAATTAGAGGAAAACCACAAGATAAAGACATGATAACAATGAAAAAAAAAAATTAAGGTTGATCATGATCAATGAAACTGTTTCTTTTTTGAGGGGGGGGGGGTGGGGGGATGGTAAGTGAGACGTATTCTTCAACCCTTTAACCTCTAAGAGGGATTGGCATTTAATTTCTCCCTACCGTATTACTGCCGAACCAAACATCAGAATCATGGGAATAAAGGAAATAATCATCAAGTTATGAAGCTGTTGATTGTCAAACAAATTCCCTTGGCAGTACCATACGGTATGCGTAGAGAACAGTGAGGAGAATATCTGTACTGATGCTAGGGAGTAAAGGGTCATAATGTAGCCTGTTGTTAGGACGATTTCCATCTTGGTCTCGATTCAGGACTGACTCATATTAAAAAAATATATTTCCAAAATTGTAAGCTTCATATGACGATACAGAAAGATAGAGAAGGCGAAATGCGAGCATCATAACAAACTGAGGTCACTCGTATCTCAGTGTTAGTTAAACTCACGAAAATAGCAGCTTGTTCCGTTTCCTTGGTACCAGGAATTGCAGGTGCATCGATAGGAACCAGCGGTATTGTTACAGGAGGCATTGGCATCACAGTCATGCGATTTATTGGCACATTCGTCGACATCTGAGAGAATGCATAAAAAACTAAATGGCTTGAACTCAAAAGCAAGAGTCGATCAAAAATGACTGTTATTAGCGAAAGCGTCTCGCCGTATAAGCAATTGAACGTGACATGGCGTGGGGTATAATTCCAATCGGTTATTAAAGCAATTTTTTTCAATCGAGTGTCCAGATTAAACCGAAATTGTTTTGGTTTTGCTTTGTTTTAAAATGACTTGCTTCAGGCAATAGTAAAAGTCATTTCACTAACTTACCGACACATTTTTTTCCGTTTCCAGTAAAACCAGTTTTGCACGAGCAACTGTGAGAACCGATGGTGTTCGCGCACTCGGCGTTGGCGTCACACACGTGAATTGTTGAATTACACTCGTCCACGTCTGAAAAAACCAAATAGTTTGTGGTCGGTTTAAAAGAAAAAAAATAGGTATTTGTTGAATCATTACTCATTCATGGATTCATCAGACCAATTGCTTCCGGCGGGAGCCAAAATTTTACTCTGTACGACCCCATCAGGAAGTAAAATTTCCCCTTCCCTATTTGTTAAATTTTGTCACTATAAAGTTGTAATAACAATTTGCTATTGAATTATTATCTCTGTGTCAAAAAAGAAATTTTTCAATTCTATTTGACCTGTTCTCAAATCGTTTAGTTTAAGAGAGATTATAGCATTCCTTCATAGCTTTGTTTCCGTTAGATATCTTATTATTTTTATTTTGTTTTGCTTTATTTGCTCATTTCCCCCTTTGAATATTGGGATGGACGAGGGGGGTTAGGAGATTGCAGTCTACACATAATATCTCTGTCAACGCTTTTTCTCGTGGTAAATCGATTTTTGTCTGTAGAAGATGTGAATTGATAAACACTTAAATTCACCTTCGGTTTTCATGTCACAAGGAGCCAGAACAGTCCTCTCGGGTACAATCGAGTGAAACCAGTATTTGCCGCTAACCGCTTGTCCTCCTTCGCTCATTTTGATTTCCTGGCAAGTCTCCGCAGGCAGCTCAGGAATGGAACCGAGAGGAACTGGAAGAAAAAAGCAATTATTACCATAGCACTCCAAGTAAGCAAGATTTCATGTTCGTCTTGGGAACGAAGACACTCATATTGAGGGCGACTTGACTTAAGGCAATAAGGGAGGTGATGTGACACAATTCCTTAAATTTATAAAATTCCCTAGAAAATTTGGGTTGAAATTTTGTGCTCTGAAAATGTCTTTTAGGGAAGAAGACAGTCAAAAATGTACAAACCTCTTTTGTAATCTCGCTTAAAGTAAAATCTCTCAGGGTTCGGAACATAATCCTCTGGTCTCGCCTCCTTGGTTCGGTTGCTCAGCTCACAAATGTCTTGCGTAAAGACAGTTGAAACTTTGACATCTGACGTCAGCATAGCATCCCCGCAAGCACACATCTGAAAGACCAGCCCCCGTGATCCTCTTGAAGACGTGGCGTTGTAGCATCATACCAAATTTGGAAACTTCCGGCTGGCCCGTAGCCTCCCATTGCTGTGCAGCTGTACAGCATAACAGCACAGTTTTGATCAACAGCCCTACTGCGTACAAGACCTTTTTGGCCATTTCCTCTCGACGCATGATGTGGGAAAAAACGTTCCCTGAAAAGAAAAAGGCAAACAATCTTCTGAGCTAAAACTTACCCTAAACTTCTTTTTAATCCGTAGACTGGTTTTCGTGAGTTCACGATCAACATGCATGCTTCTACCTTTGTTATTTGACTTTATTTTCATTTGTTTATTTTTTAAGGATTACAAGCACAGAAAAGTCATACATATTTATCAAACTGGACCTCAAATTTAAGGAAAAGAGATGTTTGTTCCATGCCAAAACGTATTTAGTCATTCGATATTTGCGGTTTTTAACCATTAGCTTGATTTGTATTGTGGTCAGGAAATGCAATATGAAATGAATAATGGAGAAAGGCTGGTTAGAGCTGTATTAGTTAGGATTGTTCGTAAGGAGCTGTTAATGAGTTAGAATTTGGAGTTTGTCCGTTATCGAGCAGTCACTTGAACAGCGATCGAAAACCGATTATTGGCGACTGGAGGTCGTAATACGAAGTCGAAATTCTACTTTTGAGCGAACACTCCTTCGAGTAAGGATTTTGAGTTGGACTTCGAGCTAAATTTTCGAGTTGAAGTTTCCAGTAGGGCAAGGTATAGAACTTGAAAAGATGCCGAAATAGTTCTTTAATTTTTGCGGGCTACAAAATTATTTGCGGTCCTGCATGACATAATTCTACATGTTAGTAAGGTCCATACGCTTTGTTTTGTTTAAGAAGTATACTAATTAATTATTCAAGACTCGGACTCCTTGTTAGTCTCCTATTTGTTTTGGAAAACTTTTACGATCCTTCCGGCAAAAATTCGTTTTATTTCTGATACTCGCTCAATTATACCGGCCGGAGTTAGCAAACTTTTCAAGTTGCAAAGTGGGGACATCAAGATATTGCCTTTTGAACATATTCATTAAAAATTTTCAAGTTATCAGTGCATGTAACTGGGGTTACAAAAAAGATTGAAATAGAAAGTTAAATACCGAGTGAGAAAACCCAATATAAACTGCCCCCAATGAGAAATTTTTCCGCAAAATTTAACTTACAGAATTTAGCGTAGCGTATGAAAAATTTTCAGCTGTTCGATTTGGACACTTTAAAGTTTTGTTGAAAATGATACTTTTCAATTTGATCGTTGGCTTGCCAATGAAGTGATCCATTATCTAACAAATCCCTTTTGAAATATTTATTAAAAGGAAGTGCGAGGTATAGAATTTCAAATTTGCCTGCATCCTTAAGCCTGGCTCCTTCTCCAACACTGATGATAAGAGATCTTTTTTATTCAACTACCAAGCTGAAACTTCATCACTCCGGAAAGTGACCAAGACAGAATCACTCCTTACAATATCAGTACAATGTCAAGCAGACAAGTAATGAGAATAAAGAGAACTATAAATTGAGGGAATATTAGTTGTTAGTGACCCAATGCCAAATTCTCCAAACTAGCATAATAAGAACTGCATGGTAAACAGTGAGTGGAATTACAAATGTGCAGACGAGTTGGACGGGACGATTGTGAAATACGCCGCTGATTTATATGTACTACCTAACCCACAAGTTGCAGCTCTGAGGTTCATTTGTTAGGCCTTGAGGCCAGAAAGATTTAGAAAATGCATCGTTGTTAAGGAGTTCCGTTTTAATTCAAGCTAGTGTCGACAAGTGACAACGAAGGCTTTTGAAAACAGTGACAAAAATGCGCCTCTTCTCGTCGCTTGTATTAGCCTTTTTGGGTGTGTTAATGCGGATGATACGTTTTCAAGTGTAAACACCGAATTGTAGACAGTTCAGAGGAATGTAAAAACGCTAGTGTCCTTGGGTGAAAATGGTGTACTTCATTTTCCAAACGGTATACGGACAATTTTCAAACTGCATTATTGAACAAAAATATTAATAAAATGAAAAAAAACCAGGGACTGGTTTAAGTGTCTGAGGCTGGAATCTTCGGGGGAATAAGGATCAATGTTTCACACTTGAGTCGGATTTCTAACACGACCGTTTTATTCTATCTTCACCCAAATGATCTCCGCGATATTTGTAGGAAGCTGAAGAGCGCTTGCATGTAAACTTGGCATAAGACAGGAGCTTGCCAGTTTCTGAAAGATCCTTTTACGCTGCTGCATCGTCGAGCAAAAGGAAAAACTTGGTTAATAATCAACCATGAGTTTGTAAAGGAAGCGAAAACCACCGCAGCGAGGTTTGAAAAACTGAATTCATAGTTTCGAGTATAGTCGCTTCGTGGGAGCAATACAATGCTTAGTTTATCAATTAACGAGCTCTTTTTCAGAATATGCTAGGATTTGAGTCCTTGCAGTAGCTCTCCAGCACCTGTGAAACGAATTTCACATCTTTCTTCACGTTTTAACTTTTCTCGCAAAAATATTCAAGGTTTGGCGAAGGTGGGAGACATAGGTGGAAGTGAAAAATAATAATAATAATAATAATAATAATAATAATAAAAAAATGAAAGAGACCGCTGCCATCGTAAGAACTCTCCTGACTAAGCCAATATCTCCTTCATCCTATTTTACTCTATTACCACAGCAATTAAGCCTCTTGTTGCCAGAAAAAACTCGTCCAGTTTTTTGACATAAGTTCTGGTTTTTATCGAGACACCGACAGTTTTCATTTTCCATTTTTCTCTTTACCAGAAAAGACGTTTGCGTAGCCACGCCATTCTGACATAGCTCTATCTGTAAACGAAACGCTCTACAATTAAGCACAAACAAAATTATCTCCCACCTTTTCTCCGAAAATGTTTCTTTGCTGGCGACTCTTGTGTGTATGTTGGTGTAGCTCTTGCAAATGATACCGATTGAGGTGCTGTCCCAAGTTATTAAGAGGTGGGAAGGAACTTATTCACATTGGGTAATATAATCCTGTTGTTGTACCTGCCTAATGGGGAATTACGGAGGATAATAACTGCTACTAAAAATACTCACCTTGTAAAATGTTCAATCAGTCAAAAAACCTCAAGTTAACATTTCTGCAGCCTTTTATGGTTATGCAAAAAGTTTTGAGTGATTCGTATGGCACCTTCCTATAAAGAAACAGGTAAAAAGTGACTTTGCAAATACTCACATTTGTTTTGTTTGATAGCGTGTTCCTTACATTTTCTGGGAAGTGTAGCTTATACAACATTTCAATTCAAAATGTACCTCTAATCTGTAAAAAAAAAATTAATTCCAAACCTTCCTTGCGAACCACAAACTTCAAGACTGATGGAAAATTAAGTTAAATTCTTGAACTTCCGGTATTTTTGTTTTCTTTTGTTTTGTTTTTGTCGCGTTTCTGACGTCTTCAATGTGCGTAAGTTATTAAAAAGAAGGATAAATAGAAATTTGTTTCCAATTTTTATTTTCCAACAAGGTTCATTGCTGGAAAAAGTTCTGAAGTAGAACTGAACAACCGATATTTTCCTGTTCATAGTCAGTCCAACTTTTACAGCTTTAAGTTGGAATTTCCAGAAGGTTTCTGCAACAGTGTCTTACTGACATTTGAAGCAAGCCAAGTTGTTGCATAAAAATTTCTCATCGGTTTAGATGATTGAACTTTGAACCGAAAATTCTCTTAGGAGTTAGAGGGTTAAGATATTTTCTTTCTCACTCTCTTTTGACGAGTGCGCAACATTTTTTTCATTTGACAAAAGAGCGCAAGCATGCGCAGTACTAACATGATTGCTTCTGCTAATAAACAGATTTCCCGCACACGGTATGGACTGTTTTTAAGTTGCTTATTTCATTAAAAACTTCGATGACAGGAAGAGTAAAACGAAGTTCTCGTGTGAAAAAAATCATGGTGATCACCCCCGCAATAGCAACATTAAGTGGAAACCCCATCGTTTATGGTTTATTTACAAACGCAACGGACTGCACTTCCTACCATTTCACTGGCGTTATAACCGAGTGGAGGCGAGCGTGGCCTAGTGGTTAGGGCGCTGCACTTGTAAGCCGGAGGTCCCGGGTTCAAGTCCTCCTCCCTGCCACTATGTTGATTTGTCTTCGGTGGCCCCGAATTCAACTCCTGCACGCTTTGTAAATAGCCAACTGGTCTGCCTCCTACCAGTTGGGGTTTTTAACGAGTTTATGTTCATTTACGATATTTGTTTCCTCATTTACAGTGTCCCCAATTAGCACAGCAGTGCTAAATACGCTGACACTTAAATAAAAGTTATTATTATTATTATTATTATTATTATTATAACCTACGCGGTATATTAATAGAACACTCGAATCTATGGTAGATCACGCGCAATCAAAGAGTGATTCACAAAATTTTCTCGTGTTCTTCCAACATTCCGCGTAGGTTGTTAAGCTAATGAACCGCTAAAAAGGGTAGCAAATTGTCTAAAAGACAGCGCATTTCGCCTAAGTCAGGCAGGCTAAGCTAAGGGCGCCTCCATTGAGAAAACTCTCTAATTGGAACATCATGCTGTGAGTGAGAAATTCTAAGAATGCTGTAATGCATTCTCTACTACTCTAAAAGTCTCCTGGCGCTACTATAGAGCTGTATGTTTTCCTATGATCGCCGTTCACCAGCCAGTTCATAGCAATCGTACCATCACACGCTTGTGCCGCAGTAACAAGCGCACGAGTTTCCGCCCGTTTGTGCCGCAGTAACACGCGCACGAGTTCTCGCCTGCTTGTGCCGCAATAACACACACACGAGTTTTCGCCCGCTTGTGCCACAGGAACACGCGCGCGAGTTCCCACCCGCTTCTGCTGCAGTAGTGACACGCGCACGAGTTCCCGAAAATCACCCGTCAGGAATAAATTATTGTTGCAAAGATCAAAGAAATCAGCTGATGCAACTCAAAGAGTCGTAACCGCTGTAAATTTTGTTAATGTGCTATCTGTAGCAGCAGAGTTAGAAATCGAGATGGAAACACAAATCAATCTCACAAACCTTTTAAACTCTTTTTGCTGTTGTATTTAAAATTGTCTCTCAATAAAATATCTAATGATTTCTTCTCACCAGGAAGGTCCTTGCTGTAAAAATTGTTAAATCTTATTTGGGGGCAGGTTCACTAAATGAATCAAACCCTACCTTAAACAGATTGAAATATTCAGGCCATTGTGGAAAATTTACCAAGTACAAACCTTTAAGTTTAAGTTAATTAGAAGTTGTCAAACGGGTGGTGACACTGGGATCTCATCCACAAAATTAAGAGTTAGAACCACCTTGCACAGCATAGCAACTGAGAGCGACATGAAAGTGCTACTTACTAGGTTTCATCCATATAAATAATTTCCATCACAACCGGGAGAAAACTTTGGACAAATTAATTCAGAAAAAGGTCGAGTTATCATAAAGGGTAGGTATGATGTTCTGATGTATGCTTACATTCTCTTATTTAACATCCAAAGAACATATTACAGATCAGTTAAGGAATTCGTATCTTGATCGCTGCCCTCAAGCAAATGAGAGCGTACCGTCTGTGGTTCACAAAAATCTGTGGTCATTCTCGCAAAGTAGATTTAAAGGAAGCACAATTTCTCGTTGATTTCAAATTGTGATTATTCTTCGTCATTGAAAAATGACGTCGTCAGTAAATGCGCCCGCAAGTCTAAAATCATCATTGGTCAGCACACAGTACATTCTTTGAGGACAAGGACGCGACGAGGGGCGGGGACGGGGCACTGTTGTTCTCAAAATGTACTCTCGACCAGTGGGGGGTGGGAAATCTTGAGCATGTGTAGCTGGTTGCCGCTGTTGACAGAGATGAAGTGAAAATGAGGAAACAGAGTGGCGTAATCAAACTACATAAAAATATTCGACGTCGTTTTCTGGGCACGAAAACTTATCTTAAACGTGATGGAAGCTAAAATATATTAGCTTGGCAAGATGGCAAAATAAGAAAAGGGACAGGGTAAATGAGAAAGAAGTGGCGATGATGAAAGATTGAGAAGATTAACAAAGATTGAGAACGACTATAAAAGATTACTTTGGTCACATAAAAAAACACAGGAGAGGTGATAATACATTATAAAGGAAAAAGGGCGAATAAGGATGAAGAGGATTGAAACGGATTGAAAATAAAAATAAATATTAGTTCGGTAAGATGGAAAAACACTCACTTGTGTGCCTTAAGAAGCTAAGGCACAAAGTGATGAGGAGCGCATGCTCGTATACTTAGCCTAGGTACAGTGCACTAAGGGCACACGGTTAGGAATTACACGTGGGCTAGTTGATGTGAAGCCGCACAAGCAAAGAGTTTGCAACCCGCGTTTTGAGCGGGAAATCAGACTGATTAGGTTGTAGTTGAAAAAATTAATCCTCATGGTAAATGTTGGCCCCCTAAAGTGTGATTAAATTGAGGAAAAATACTATTTTGGCTTTGTTGTATGAACTCACCGAGAGATCTGAAGAGGTGTCTTCGTTCACAGCAAACTGCATTCTCGCGCTCTGCATAAGACGAAAGAACAGTTACTTTCATCTGCAAACATTTAAAAAACCTTAAGAGCGTAAATTATAGACATTTTGCTGTAGTCTAGCTAGTCTAATACCTCTTGTTTTGCGAACAGTCTGTGAATAACTCTTCCAGCAGGGCCTCTTCCTGCGCCAATCACAGCTACCTCAGGTTTTTCTGTCAGAGCCGAAAGGAACTGTTCCACGTCCTTGTCTCCATGATCCCTTCCTTGTTCCGACAGCGCGTCACGAAATTTAAATCGCAGGGAGTGGGCACGAGCGATGGCGAGTTCTGATAACTGCAGCTGTTTGACAAATTCCTGGAATTAATTCAAGTTCGCCATTAGTAATTCTCCTTTCCGGATGCCACATATTTCCTTGTAAATCGAGTTTGGAAAGTTAGGTGTAGGAAGAAGGAAGAAGCAACGTGTTAGGCAACTCTGGGAAATAAAAGTTTAAATACAAAAACAAACAGACAAACAAACAAACAACTAAACAAAAAAGATCTACCAGCACAGAAATATCTCTGGGTCACAGTTAACAAGTCTGAGAAACATCGAGTTCTACCTTTGCAATTCATGGAGTTCTTCTCCACCCTTAATCCGCATCTTCAATAGGATCTAAGAAGTCTTTGGAAATTTCTAGTTTTCAAAAGACGACTGAACGAGTGACTTCTTTACAAGTAGGACTCTTACCTCACAACGAGGCAGGTCATGTGGCATTTCCCAAGACAACTTGCTCGCCTTGCTGAGTACTTCATCCAGAAGGGATGAAACAGCGGGAATATCTCGCGCACCTGGTATACAAAGTTAATTTAGATAGAAATATTTTGAGGGGGTTCACCGTCCAATAGGATTGGATTTTGGTCGTGTTACATTAAAATTTACCTGATCACCCCTAAAGTTCTGTAACATTTCAATGATCCCTTCATTGCCAGTCACTTTTCAAGAAACCCCCTTGATACTCTGTTACGGACGACTGATTGCCTTCCGTTCCCTTAAAAACCACGTGAGCCCCTTCCCTCCTCCCACGAAAAAAAAAAAGAATCCTCCACCCTCCACATAAATAACAATCGGCCCCTTGTGAGAACTTAATTATTCATCAATTTTTAACCGACTTGTTGTGATTTTCCAGAGATATCGCAAATTACTGGATTAGGTCCCATTCCCTCACCTGCGGCCTCGATACGAAGAATTGCTGCATGAAGCAAAACTGGAAACAACTGAAAGGCAACCTCGGCGGGTTTGAGTCCAGCAAGAAAATGAAGGACCTAGCGTAAAGACAAAGAAACTTATGTTTAATGATGGATTACGAAAGTAACGCGTTGGAGACGCAGTGATTTAAATAACGCGCTCGATTTCGAATCAAGGGGTCTGGGTTCGACACATAGCCGCGTAATAATGTTGTGTTCTTGGGCAAGACACTGATGTCACAGAGTCTTTCTTTACCCAGGAGTATAAATGGGTGTCAGTGAACTGTTAGGGATAACTAGCAAAATGGCTGTGAGAAGTGGGGGGGGGGGGGTGCAAAGAGGGGAGGGGAGGTAGGCTGTGATGAGCTGGCACGGAGTAATATTACAACATTTCAAGTCATTTCACGGTTTTGAAGCTCAAAGAATCTCTAACGGTTGTGGGCCACTGAGCTTCTGAACCTCATTTTCCTGTCCTTTTACCTTTTCAGCTTCCTTTGTTTCATCAAAAAGTCGCTTCTGCCTGCGGACCGGAACCGGACGAGCACTCTGCCATACTTCCGCCCACATGTTACCCGGAATACGCATGCGTAAGCTTAGGTGCCCCTCCTCTCGCCACTATGAGAGAGAAAGAAGACGAAGAAAATTGGAATTAGACTTTAGATCTCAATCGGTGGTTACTTCTCGGCAGATACAGCACTTGGCTGAAGGAAACTATCAAACAAAGAACTCGAATTCTGGTATGCAACAATTATCTGTGAAGGGCTCAAGCTATACTGTCTTTCAAAGTCGCCATTTGGCGACCTGCAGTTATAAAACTGTCGCCAGTAACAGCATTAACGGTGCCAAACAGGAAAAATAGAATAAAAAGGAAATCTTTCTGTATATTACGTAAGGCACAATAGGGCTAACCTCGTGGCCTCACTGTTTGTCTTTGAGATAAGCAGTGTAGACTGTTATCGTTTTCGGGGATTCACGGAACATCTCAAGGCTTAGGATTTAGACAACCAAGAGGAAAGAGGGAAACTATTTTAACCGAAGAAGTATTGATAATTGTTCGTGCAATTATTTATCTCACTTTAGGTCAAGACCTTTGACACAAAGTCACTAAAACGTTACACCTCGGTACACAACACCGCCCGACACAGGACACCCAATTAGCGACTTTCGCTTCTAAGTAAGACACCAAAATTTTTTCTTTGGTTTCTTTTTCCAGCCGCCATTTTTAGAGAGGGTATATCCCTTGTGTATGATACAGATAAACAGACCTTGCAAGGTTGTAGCTCTTCCACATTTCCAGCTTTCGCTTCATCCATAAGCAACTTTGCGTTGCTTGTCTCCGCAGTAAGAATATCCTCATCTGGTATCAAGATGTCTTCTGTGTCCCAGCCCTCCTCCAACGAGTCTTCGCTGCTAACCGCTGACCAAAGACAACAAACAAAGAGTCAGGTAATGTGAGAAGGAGACAAGCCGCGAGTACCAAGCGTTGAAAACCACAAAGTGGGTTTCCGCTTAAATCCTCCAAGATCTTACCAGTAAATCTCCCTAGTGACTTGCTACATTTCCATGCAACTCAGACAGAAGAAGTTGGCGTTATATCAAACTAAATCCCTCTAGGTGATAAACTTCTCTAATCTTATAACCTGTTTATAAGAAAACCGATTGGAATCGTTGGGAGAAGTAACATGTTGATCCATTCTGAGAGTTAAAGGGTAAGGCATAACATTCACGGCGACGGAAAACGCACAAATCATATCTGATTTTGCTCACTGTTTATCAGCTCGCTTGGTGAAGCAGTGGCGCTTGATTCTTCATTAACTTCCTCGCTTTTCATCTTCTGTTTCTTTAACTCTTCTATCTCTTCCTCCGTCTCGGGGCCTGGTATCCAGTCAAATGGAGAGTACCATCTCACAAAATCCTCCAATAAACACCCGGGGTTTGCTGCCTAGAAAAAAAAGTTAAACTAAAACTTAAAAATAAAGCGCACAGCATATTAATTGATTAGACCAGTCAGAGCAACACTTTAAAATAGTTTCTTATGTCCAAGAACGAAGGTAACTTCCTAAAAGGGGGTAAGTTTCTAAAGAAACAGTGGTGCTGCGACGGTGGGAGAGTATAACAGGTAATTTAATGTTAACAACTGAGTTGATAACGTAAATTGGCCACCATAAGGAGTTTAAAGGCTGACGTTTCGAGCGTTAGCCCTTCGTTAGCCTTTCATCAGAGCGACTAGGGCTTCCCCAATCGCTCTGACGAAGGGCTAAAGAATGGCTGACGATGGGCTAACGTTCGAAACGTCAGCCTTTAACTTCCTTAAGTGTAAGCGTATTGCCTCCTAAATTTGTGTATTCTTCGATATACAGAAAGTATAATTAAGCAACATCACTTAACCGACCACACCAGAAAGGCCTCTCTGCGCCAATGGGAACGAAGACAAGTGGAGCAAATATTTAAATTAAAGTTACAAGTTCGTTGGAAAAACCCAAATGGTAGGACGTGACGTTCTAAAGAACGGCTACGAACGAGACCAGAGACAGACCAATTTACAAGGCAATTACCAGAGCGCGGCCAATGAGTTGCATCGTAATTGGTCCTGAAAATTCGCGCCATTTTCTCAAAACTAAAACCCATCGCTACCAGGTCACTCGCCTTTTCCCGCGCTTGCTTGTTTTAAGATCTCATTGGCTCCTTATCATATTTCCCTTTCCTCTGATTGGCTGCTGCGTTGATTTTGGTTCCGGTTTTACGACAGTTAATCGAAATGCCTCTCACCTGTACTTTACCTCTAACACACCGTGGGGGACCCACAATTACGCACCTTAAAGGCCTCCATATCAGAGAGCAGAGATGCACACTGCATTTGAGCCCTAACACGAGCCCCCTCCACGGAGGTCCCTAATTGTGTAAGAATTTCGGCTTGTTCCTCCAGCATGTCTTCTGTCATTGGTGCAGGTTCCTAGTTCCGAACAGAAAGAAAAAAAACCATAGTGATCAAAAAGCAAAACAAATAAACACAAAGGCAATACATTAAAAAAGTTCACTTGCTAACATTTCGATAAAATAATTTTATTTATAATTAATTATTTTTCACATTTCGTACACATTCCAAGACACTAGTTGCCAATTTAAGTGCGCACACTGCCGACTTAACCCTTGACTCCGTAACATCAGTATGCATATTCTCCATACTACTCCCCAGACATTTCCTAAGGGTTTGACAAGGAGAATTTGTTCAACAATCAAAAGATTCTTTAGTTGGTGATCATCTCCTTTATTCTCATGACCTTAATGTTAGATTCAGGGATGATGTTGTTAGGAGAAATTAGATGTTAGTCACTCTTAGGAGTTAAAGGATTAACAAATAGATTCCATTTTGCTGTGCGCCTGCTCAGCGAATAAGTCACAAAGGGCATCAAATGTGTTAAAAAAAAAAAACAAATCGGTTGGCACACGAGGCGCAGCGTCAATTTCCACAAGGAAACAGTTCTGGAAACCAAGCCCATTTCTGACAGAATTCCTCCCAAAATATGTTTACACGAGTTTTTTCTTTGACACATTTTTAGCAGGCTTACTCAAATAATTGTGCACACCTCTATCGAATGGTGAGAGAACTAAATTTAATAAGTCGTTATCAACTTCAAATACTTATAACTTACTAATACACGATATAACATAGCTTGGGAATCCCCCAATAGGAGATTAGATTAGTAATTAGTAATTCTTTCTTCAGCCACGCATTTCATTGTTAATTAGTTAGAAGAATTCAGTGTTGCATCAAGATAAAAGCTACCTAAGTATTCAAATTGTGAGGAGAGGTACAAATTAATCACTACATGCATAGAGCGTTTTTCGATTGAGAGTCGTAAAACTACATCCAAAGCAATCAAAACAGCCAATCATGGGAAGGAAAATATCCCAAGGAGCCAATGAGAACTCGAGGCAAGATCAAGAAAACTACATGAAGCGCGGGAAAACGCAGGCGACCAAGTCGTGATTGGTTTCAGTTTTCAATTCAGAAAGTGGCGCTAAATTTTTTTGACCAACCCCATAACAAAGTTAAAAAAAAAATTCCACTCTCGGATTACTTTCGACACTCAACTGAAAAAATGCTCAATCTTCAATACGTACCTGGGTAAACGGTACCAGCAAAGGCTCACCAGAAGCAAGAAGTTTTAATTCACCAAATGGTTCCTTAGCTCCTTCTCTTTTACGAGGAGATAAATTGTCATTTGCAGTTGTATCCTTATCTAAGTCTGTATCTGTTCTTTCTATATGTTTCCTTTCGGTAGAATTATTTTCGTTCTCGTCGTCAGGTTCCTCTTGACTTTCTACAGCTTCAAAAAATTCTTCATCGTCCGAGACGCTCGATTGCGTTTCTATTATTTCTGATGCAGTGTCCGAATCTTTTTTTCGTAAATTGTCTGAATTTGAATCCTCACTTTTATTAATTCCCGTCTCAGAGTTTTTCCCAACGTTAGCGCAAAATTGAAGACTGGCAGCTCGAATCTTGGAAAGTCTTTTTCTTTCAATGCAGCAGTTAAGCATCTGAAAATAAAAAAAGGAAACGTGGACTGGATCAAGGAATAACTAAAGAATGACTTGATTTCCAGTAACCTTGAAAAATTATAAAGTTTTTCCCAACCAATTTAACTTTAAAAGTATTTACAGAGTCTTCTTTTCGGTTTTCCATGTAAATAGAGAGGTGATTGGTTAAAAGATACACGCACAGCTTTCATTAAACCAATCAATGTAAATGTGCTTTTATCAACCAATCAAATGCGGCGAGTAAGGTAACGCGCGCGCAGTTTTCCCGCCATGATGGCAGTCTACAACCAATTACTACCTTTTAAATGAGATTTGATTGCTTCTAGGATCATTAAGCTTAAGCTTTGCAAATGCTCTCTCTGCCGCCAAAAAATTACGTAAACTATGCTCTTTTTGAAAACAACATCGTCAGTCGTGTCGAAAGGAACTTGCCATTCTCTAGCTGGGTCGAGACGGCGAAATCCTATCAGCCTGAGTAAACACCAAACCAGTTAAAAACTTACAAGGGCACAATTTCAAAAAGGGGCACAAATAAAGCTACCTTACTTAACAAACAAACAAACAAACAAACAAACCTGTAGCTTTTGATGTATCAGGCAGTTTCCAAGATTGGGCGACTGAAGTTTTAACCTAAACAGTGTTGCGGTATTGAAGGAAACAGAGATTTACTATACTTGAACAAAATATCAACACATGGCAACCAAACTACACCGTTCTTCGACGAAAATATGATAAAAGATTTGCAGTCAGTTATGAGTTAACTTGCATTATTATCACTTTTCGGGCAAGTTGGTGCATGTTGCGGACTGAAATGTATTTAAACCGCTCGCACGCTCGTACTATTGTTCAGACTGTCCGGTTGTCATTTTTTTCCAGTTTTACCGACTCGATGCCCTTCGAATTGATAATTATAGTACTACAGTTTATGTTCTTGGGCATAAATACGTTTTGGACCTATCCCAGAGTCATTTTAACCCCCGCCTAGCGGCTCGGGATTGAGTGACTCTAAGTTGGGCCCGAAACTCATTGATGTCCGCGAACTTAACTTTTTTTAACAGCGGTTTTCTCATTTCAAACATGTCAAAAACACGCGCACGTGATTGTTGGAGAAATGTTGACTTCCCTTACATCACAGAACAGTTTCTAATTACTGTCCTACCTTGGAATAAATATGTCATTTTCCCATCTGTATCTCATTTCCAACACAAACTCTTGCCACAGATGTGCCACGGCTCTTAACCCTTTAAAAAGAACAAAAGCAAAGACAACCTGATTGTATTTGCAGGCCGTTGACATTTTCCATATCTTCCTTACAGTACCCGAGAAGTTTCCTCAACTACATAAAACATCCTGTATTTGCTCGTGCCTGAAGAAACCTCACGAAGCCTGTACACGAAAAAGGGACAGCTGGCCCGGGGTTGTTTAAAGCAGGGTCAAGATAGCCCAGGGTTAGTGTGGAATTTGATTCTAGGTCTGAAAGCTTTAAAATAAATTCAGTTGAAATATTTTTGCTTGCAATTTGGTCACTGGATGTTCTAAAAAGACGAGGAAAAATTTTCCCTAAAAGGCTTTAGAACAAAAAAAGATAAAGATTAAAACAACCCTGGGTTAGCGCTTATCGGCCTTCGAAAAATTGGGCACAGCTAAAATGTAACGTTACTACAGTTGAACCTGTCTAAAGCGGTCATCCACGGGGAATGACAAAGTGACCGCTTTATACAGGTTCCACCGAATAGGAGTATCATAGGACAAAAAAAACCCGCCATTTTTGGCCATTATTGACCACTTAATTAACAAAAACTCGCCCAAAAATACTGGTAATAATGATTTTGGGAGATAAATATGGATTAAAGTTTACTTGAAGGATTATTGATAGTGTTATTTGGGTGGTAGCGTCTCAAGTGACCGTTCAATACAGGTGAAAAGCAATACAAAAAGGCTGTTGAGACTTAGTAAAGGGTGACCGCTTTAAACAGGTAAAAAAATTTTAGTAATTCAGGGGAAAAAAATTGGGGACTTTGATAACCGACCCTACATACGATGCCGCTTAACTCTTTAACTCCCGGAAGTGATTAACCTGTAAGTTCTCTCTACAATATCCATACATTATCCAGCAAACAAGTGATGAGAATAATCAAACTTATCAGCTAGAAGTTGTTATCTTGATCTAACGCCAAATTCTCGTAACTTATTTACAAGGAAACGTGTTTCAGCTAGAGGGGAGAAGTAACGATCAGATCTTGGGAGTTAAACGGTTAATACTGAATTGATTGCAGTCATTTTGACCGGTAGGGAAGTTAATATATTACACACTAAATCCATTGATCGTAAGAATTTCTTCTACTTATGGCTCACAGACTTTTTACAGGTGTTTTGACAAAGATTTCCTTGGTAATTTAGAGCGATGTTCAATTGAGTGTCCAAAAAAATCTGGTATTGCTTCAGTTCTATTTTTCTTCGTATTGTGATTGGTCCAGAAAACCCGCGCTGTTTTCTCAATCAATCAGATGGAAAGCCAAAGCGAATCACAACTTGAACACCCGCGTTTTCCCGCGCTTCAGGCAGTTAACGTGTTTTTGCTTTAAGTTCTCATTGGCTCCTGCTGATCTATTCCTTTGTTGTGATTGGACGTCGTGAACACTTTGGATTTGGATTTCGACAATCAACAGAAAAGTGCTCGGTAGACTAAGAGTAGTCGCCATTTCAAAGAACAATCTGTGAACATGTTCCGCGCAAATAGTCTCACCTCCATAACTGTGATACACAATACAGACGCACACGGCAAGGAAAAAAGTAAGACTATCTTCAGGTGCAGTTTTTAAACCACGAAACTTGTCCTTAAAATGAAAAGAAAAAGGATATCAAACGAGAGCTGTTATAATTTGTCGCAGTCCTGTTAGAAGAAAATGTCACTCCCCTTTGAGGAAGCGCAACAGCGTACCTTTGGATTTTGTGGTCCAGCTCTCGACTAAATGAGCTACAGAGGACTCGTCATAAAGCTACAACCAGTAGCAAAAGGAATCATTGAAACATACATTGTGTTGTTATGAAGAGAAAGCTGTTCACCATATGCAACATAATTCATTCAAACAAAATGTTGCCAGCTGTTGTCAGGGTGTCTTAACATTTTTGAAACTGGTTGCCATATACGTGGTTCTCATGTAACAAACGTATTGCATTTACAGTTGGGTAAGCAATATTGAGAGCGTCGTGAGTGTAAAAAGGCTGAGAAAACATGAGATAACGTATTAGTTCTATCTTCGAACTAGGTGATATTAATTTTGTCACGAGCAGAGGACAACGAAAAAAAAATGAGGAATTTTTTTCGTTACACCTCATTTGTAACAGAATGAATATCATCTCTCATTAATTGTCTTATTTTTGTTTACTTTTACAGTAATCAGACAGTGGCTGATAATCAGTTCAAGTACCTGGGGACCCTGTGACTGTTTAGCATCCTCGCCACCTTCCATTTTGTTAAACATCAGCTGCTGTTGTTCAGTCTCTAACTCGTCTAAATCTCGGTCTGAATCAGGAAATAGGTGCTGTTGAAAAAAAAAAAAACATATGGCACACCACAACTTATTTCAGGATACTCATTGGACTTTCAACCCAAGAATTTGTTAACAGATGAACAAACGAGGAGGTGAAAAAGCCAGATGGCAAAATGAAAATAATCCCGCCACATCATTTTCCAAGACTTTTAGAGTTTTAAAACCTTGTGAGCCTTTATGGGGTTTTAACCTGATACTTGTAGCATGAAGTGAATAGAAGTGTTGCTACCCCCTGATGGGATGCAGGTCCATCTTAGGTTACCTTGACCAGGACAGAATTTCTCCTTACTATATCAATACAATATCAAGCAGACAAGTGACGAGAAGAAAGAAAAATATCTCTATTAGGGTTTTATTAATTGATCCAAAACCAAAAAAACAGAACAACATCAAAATAATTGCATGGCAGACAGTAAGGAGAATTACAAAGGAGATCAAGGAAGCGAAGGGATTGACAGTTTGCTTGTACTCATGAACACTCCTAAGAGGAGAGAAAAGGCACAGTGGGGGGTGATATACCTTGCCCAAGGCAATAAGCCTGTGAGCATGGACCTCTCGCTGCAAAGTACTAGGTTCTGGTCTCGAACCCGACGTGTCGCCTACAGGGGCGGATCCAGGAATGTTTTTTTTCTTTCGGTGGGGGGCAGACGTTGATTCAGAAAACACAAAATTTTTAATTTGCATTGCACTGCACCTAAAAAAGCTAAGAAATATTCTAGATAAGCAAATTTTGTCTTGTCTTAGGAGGAATTTTGGTTTTTTTTTTTTACCCACGGGTCTGATGGTGGGGGAATGAGGTCCGTATCCCCCCTCCCTAAATCAACTTTGTTTTATGACTAATTACTCGGAGTTCGCGACTTCCCAAATTTTCATCATCAATACAAACCCTGCTACTATAACATTTTCCTGAAATAAGCTCAATATATCAATATATACCTTGAGTATTTCGTGCAGTAATGGACCAGGGATTGGAAATTCTTCAGAGCTTCGTTCACTCATGGCGGATATTCGCGACGTCGCTCTGGATACAGCTGTTGATAATGAAGCTACGTGTGGCGCCTCTGTGAGTCTCTGTAGCGCATGCGTGATGTCTGCTACGTCACCTTCAAGCAAAATGATGCTAATGAAAAAAGTTGCAGAGGAGCAGCCTCGTCTCTAGGAGGCGCAGAGAGGGGAAACTGGGAACGGGGTTGATAGAGGATGTAGGAGTTTCTTCTTGAGAGAGTAGAACGTCAAGATATTTCGAAGCGTTATTTGCAACGTGCAGAATTATCTTTTGGTGAAGGACACTAAAAAATATCAGTATAACGGGATAGAAAAACAACAATAAGGCGAGTGCGAAGTAAGAAGAAACACGAATGGATAATGATGCAGAAGATTCAAATGGATTTTCAATCCTGGGTTACTTTTAAGAATTTAAAATGTTAATATGTGTAGACGATAAAACAAAAAGTTACCAGCCAACAACTCTGGGAGCTGAATATATATGCCCGAGCATGAGGTTGGATATTGGCCGAGTTCTTTTTTGCGTTGTTATGGACCCAGACAAAGTCAAAGTCCAGAAAAAAAACCAAGGCTTGCATCCACTTTTTTCTGCATCTAAACCCACAATTCATCTACTTTTTTCTGCATCCAAACCACAATTCATCCAATCGCTCTCACGAAGGGCTAACGCTCGAAACGTCAGCTTTTAAACTCTTTACGGTGGCCAATTTACGTTATCAACTCAGTTGAATAATACTAAATTACTCCAATATCCACCCATTTTGACCGAACGAACTTGGTCAATAAAGGATTTATCATAAAGCCAAGCGGGCATGATGGGCTCATCTTGCCCGCTTAGGTGGACAATCAGAACACAGGATTCGCTTTATGTTTCCCACGGGCACCGTCAGTTATATAATATTACTCACTGTCAGAGTCCATGACAGTTTTGTTCAGCAGCTGCATTGTTGACTCTTGTCGATGACAAAGCGTCAAGTAACCTCCAAGATATTCACCTAAAAATAAGTAAACCCTTCGTTAAACCCATTATTTCGGGAGAAATCATTGAGTTCTGTGCTCCAAAGTAACTATCAATACTTAGCGCATTGAAATAGGTATGGTTGCATCATGGTGGGTCACTTTACAGACATTTAAATCAAACAACTTTGTGCAGCCATTGGATGCATCCCAGACGACTTTTCAAGCCTCAAGCAGGACTGTACTGAATGGTGTTCTCGTGTCATAGCTGTCTGAGCTACCTTAAAGTGATTGACTGATTAATTAAAAGTTGCTGGCTTCAGCCAAAGAGCAAAATTGAGCACGTGGCATGATCTAACATATAAGTGGATGAGGACAATCTTTTATATCTTTCTTTTTGGAGATAGTTTTTGTAGGTTCACGTTGAGGAAAACTTTTATTTATGATGTTGCAAAAATGACAGTTAATTCGTCAGCACCTGTGAAGGTTGTTTGTCAGTAGAACCTTTTAACTCCACCAAAAAAGTTGGTGGGGGGGGGGGGGGGGGGAGGGTAGAGAGCAGGAATTTGAACAAACCAAAGTTCTCATATTCAAATGCCCAGCCTGGCAGGGGATTGGGATATTGAAGCTTTAAATTGATCGACGCCTTACACAGACTCTTGACGTAAAGTGGTACCAACCTAACAAACACTGGGGGTTGTCATTCATTCTTGCTCTGACACACCACTGTGGGGCGTGACATGGCTCCAGATCACTGCAAAGTAATATTTCATACATCCATGTCAGGTCAAGATCTCACTCTTACTTCCTGAAGTGTTTACATACACGAATCTTGTGCATACGGCTGCCAGTAAATATAAAGCAGTTGTAGTTTGCAATTGAGCAGGTAACAACAGAATTGTATTTAGACAAAATATCTCGAGAAAACAGAAAACTTATGAGTAAACAGACAGAAAACTTACGAGTAAACAGAATTATCAACAATGACCTCTTCAGAGAGACAGGGCCATGTTGTGGAAAGATGAAGCTCCCTGATGAAAAAAGATTAAAAAAAAAAGTCATTCATAAGCTTAATTCCAACAGAATGTCTTTCTTTTTGACCTCTTGTCCTTACAATCACTTCTCATGTCACCAATAAGCACATACGCTGGTGGATTTCTGTAATAGCCACAAAATTTTAAGGGGGCTCTAAATCCAATCTGGAGGGTCAGGAAATCAGTCTCTGTCTGGTCGCCACCCTTCGACCTTTTCAGAATGGGTTTGTGACCCTTGAAAGACCGCAGCTCTGAGGGCCACACAGACAGGTAAAGCACCCCACAAGAATAAGACAGAGGCCCTCACTGCAGCTTTGCACTCTTTTTATCTTTAACATGCACAGCATAAATTACAGAAGGTTCTCAACGACTGGGTAATTAGCATTATCAACTGGGTTGATAACGTAAATTGGCCTCCGTAAAGAGTTTAAAAGCTGACACTTCGAGCGTTAGCCCTTTGTCATAGCGAATGACGAAGGGCTGACGAAGGGCTGACGAAGGGCTGACGAAGGGCTGACGAAGGGCTGACGAAGGGCTGACGAAGGGCTGACGAAGGGCTAACGAAGGGCTGACGAAGGGCTGACGAAGGGCTGACGAAGGGCTAACGAAGGGCTGACGAAGGGCTAACGAAGGGCTGACGAAGGGCTAACGAAGGGCTGACGAAGGGCTGACGAAGGGCTGACGAAGGACTAACGAAGGGCTGACACTCGAAGCGCTAGCTTTGAAACTCTTTATGGTGGCCAGTTTACGTTATTACCTAAGTTGATGATACTTAATTACCCTGATATACTCTCACATCAACGCAACACCACAGTTTCTTCAGAAACTTACCCCCATATTAAATGGCTGTTACATTACATTTTCATTACCTGACTGGATCCTGACAAGCACCAAATGGTAAAGTTCCCAAATCATTTACTCCCACTTTACATTTCAGACACGATGAAAGATCTGGTGGCTCCTGAGGCCAAGAATAATCTGTCCATTCATTCAGAACGTACGTAAAGCGAACAGTTAAAGTGACAGGTGGCATTGGCTGTATAGGGCATGCCTGGTTGAGCAACAAAATAATGCAATAATCGTAGCATTATGATATGATCTGAATCAAGATAAAAGCCTTCCATGAGGAAAGGAAACCTCAGTGGAGTCGTTTCATACAGTTTACCTGGGCAATAAAATTGGTGACAAACAACTATCCACTGCAATGACTGAGTGAGTAGAACTAACTACATCTTCTTTCCCTGGATGGCTTCTAAGCCATAGAGACATCCCTTAACCCATTCCTGTCACCTTCAGCTTCTCCCAAGTTCCCCTAAAGGCTCCCCTACACACAAATCTACACCAAACATCTTTCCATGGCTGTTTTTTTCTCTTTACCTGACTCCTAAATCAGTGCCTGATCAAAGTGAAACAATCCTGATGTGCAGAACTAACCCCACTTGGACTTTGGATATCAACTAGTAAATGAAAAGTGTTAAAGAAGTTTAAACTATCCTACCAATTTGTCTTTAAATATTTCAAGGAGTCCAGCAAGATTTCTGTACTGCATTGGAACATGATGCAAGTGTGCTATCTCATACATAGTGCGAAATCCACCTCCAATGCAGAGACCGTAGTAAATTTTTCTCCATCGTTGACGCACATGAGCAAACATGGGAATTGTACTGCAAGGGAGAGAAAGAACAATGAATGGAAGGAAGGAAGAATGATGGATGAACAAATGCATGAACAACCAGAAATCACAGGAATATACTTGCTGACAGATAGAGAAATCGAAAGGATTGAGGGAAAGGACAAAGACGGATGAGGGGAAAAGAAAAGTGAGGGAAGGAAAGATGCATGGGACAGGCTGATGTCAGACAGACAGACAGACAGATAGACAAACACATGGATCACTGAACAGATGGAGGATTGAAGGAGAGAAAGACAAAGAGAAAAAATTGAGGATGTGGGAAAACAAGGTTAAGAAACTTAGAAAAAAATATTTCTTGTCTACAAAATATTTGGACATAAGAGGGCAATTTTGACTGGTTTAAAAGGAGAAAAGTTTTGAGTTTGGGTAGAAGGGATCTTTGATACTATGAAAAATTCAGCAAATAAGAGCTGACTAAACCCAACAAAATCATCGCAGCTCCTAGCTAAAAGGATGCAGTTCTTTCCATGGTAAGATAAGAAAAATATTACAAAATAGAATTTTTGTACCATTTAGAGTTTGTAGCAGCAATCCCAATGGAGCTAAGAAGAAGATGACACTTGGATTCACTGTCCACAACTTCAGCCTCCTCAGCTGGGCTGATGACAATAAATTCCTTCAAGCCATACCTAACCAGAACAGAATTGAAAACTTAAAACACAGGTATGCTCCTAACACCATTTACTTTTCACCACTGCCTTTAACTGCATAATCATTTCATGAAATGAAGACACTGGCCACATTTTAAGACTCCAAACAGTAACCCATCCAATTGAAAATTGTCTCCAAATGCATAAAAAATTTCACTAGAGTGACTGGCAGTTTGAATGTGATCTTAATGATCTGTTTGAACAATAACAAGCTACACAACAAGGCATTTTTAAACCAGTTCATGATTTTGGAACCAACCATAGCAGCAACTGTTTGTAAACTGCATGTTATGAATTTGGAAGTGCCACTATGTGGGGAATTTACTTTCAACTCAGCAAGTTTTATAATGCATTTGAAGATGATTTTCACACTGTGAGTTGGACATTTGAAATCTAAGAACACAGTGAGACGTTTTAAGTTTTATTTTAACTTTTTAACAACAGAGATACTGAGATTTCTGAGGTACATTTTTCTCTCTTAACCCTTTACACCTCTTCATCAGTATGTATATTCTCTACAGTGTTCTCTATACATTTCCTAAGATGCTGACAAGGAGAATTTGTTTAACAATCAAGAGCTTCTTCAGGTGGTGATCATTGCCATTATTCTTGTGACCTTAATGTTTAATTCAGGGTGATATTGTAAGGAGAAATTAGATGCTAATCACTCTCAGGGGTCAAAGGGTTAGCTTCCCTTTCAGTAAAAGAACACAAAGGAACTAAACTCATGAAAGGATGATCACCTTTTCAATCCCAACATCAAAATAAATTAGTCTACTATTTGTAAAAATTAACAGCCAGACAAATTAAAAGGTAATGATGAGGGGCTCTGACAAAGGGCTAATGCTCGAGACGTCAGCATAGAAACTCTTTACAATGGCCAATTTACATTATCAACACAGCTAATAAAACCAAATCATCTTGTTATACTCCCCCCGCTGACACAACACCACAGTTTCTCTAGAAACTTACTCCCTTTTATATAATGAAAAAATAGCTTTTAAAGTCATGGCATATTTAATCTTGATCTTTCACTTACCACCTGCTAAGACAGTGAGTTCTTGGTGGAAAATCAAATTCCATATCAAACATTTCCATCATAGCATCTGGTAAACCATCTTCAAAATCTGAAACATAAACAGAATGTTGATTCAGGCACCTTTGTGCTAATGGTTCTTGTGGTTCTATGGTTAGAGTTCTTAAAAATGTGTTCTTCAGACTTTTTAATAACCAGCAGTAAAAAAAAAAAAAAAAAACAATGGTCAACGAACATTAAAATTTATTTCAGATCAAATCAGGTATATTAATGCCTTGTGTGATAACAGTAGCCAGTGCTTCAGAAACTAGAAGCCAGAAAAAATGTCAGCTACTGGATGGTGTTTCTGGAGAATGCTGTAGAAAAGAATAAAAAATTGTAGCCTTTAAGTCTTCTTGAAAGGGAAGTGTTTCAGGCAAAGTCAGATTTATAACCTGACCCTCCTCCACTTAGGCTTGTCCTGGATTCGGTTCTTAACAAGTGATTAGGACTAATGTTATCCCCTCCCCCCCCCCCCCCCCCCCAGCCCGGACAAGATTCCAGTCCTTCCTGGGGTTACTCTTCAGGATTTAGTCAGTTTCCTTTGATCTGTGGTTGGAACAAATTTATACTCCTCGGAGGAGAGAAGTACTTTGAAAGTTGCAAGTCCTGTGCCAAGAACACCACCCCATAGATTTCAATCTGAATATCAGCACACAAACTACTAGTAAGCTGGTGCAGAGGGGACCACTCTGAGTCATTGACCCTCACCATCCGTTTGCTTCGTTGCATTCCTCCTTGGCCTCCTAGTCCTCAAGCGATGGTATGCCACATTAAAATTGAAATTTCCAAAGGCTATTTTATCTGACACCACACCCCAAGATCCCTCTTGTTGCTGGAATTAACAGAAAAATAAAACAAAGAAGAATTACTGATAAGTTAAATTTCTCCTGAACTACAACCTTAGTCTCATCATCCATGAGAGAGTAGTCCTGGAAAAGACTGCTGTCAGTAAAACGCACTCACTGATGTTTCAACAACCAGAGAAAAAGTCATCATCAGAGTCAAGTGAGGATTTACTTGCCAGGATAGTTTTTGAGTCCATTAGCACTCAGTAGAATTAATCAAGGGTTCTTGTGTGATTCAGATGATGGGTAACTTATCTCTTACATTTTCAAAAACTTTTGATCAGTCTCTATCATCAACAACATTCCTTTTTTTTTTTCAGGACTACTCTCAACAGACAATAAGAATACATGATCAACTGTTACTCCTGGGTTCAAACCATTAACCCTTTAACTCCCAAGATTTGATTGTTAACTCTCCCCTCTCCCTGTCACACATTTCCTTGTAAATTAATCATGAGAATTTGGTGTTAGATCAAGACAACAACTTCTACCTGATAAGTTTGAATATTCTCATTACCTGTTTGCTAGATAATGTAAGGACATTACAGGGAGAAGTTTCATGTTGATCACATCTGGGAATAAAAGGGTTAATCAAAATTTGTCAAATGAATGTTTAAAACTTACCTCTGAATTATCCTTTTTACTTGGAATAGGATTCAGTTTACTCTTTTCAAAATTCCCAGATATTCCTTTTCCCTGTTGAAGAAAAAAAGAATGATTGATAAACTCACTCGAAGACATTACAATGAACCCTATTTTACATTTCATGGAAAGTAATTAAATAAATTTTCATTGATTAAAATTCCAGAGAAATTAATTTCTGATGGAAGAGCTCAACAACTTTTTACCAAAGTGTTTTAACAAGTAACCAATCTAAGAATACCTTTGAAGAAGATGTTTTCTTGTTTGTGCCATCCAATTTCCATTCAATAAGAAGCTGTTCTAGTCTTGCAGCAAACCTGTAATCAGTAAAAAAGATTCACATCCATAGGAAGAATTATCAAAGCTAAATAAATAATACAATCATTTTAACTTGCATATTTCACTTTTTTCTGGCAAATTATATAAAAAAAAAGCACATAAACTTAAATTTCAAGTTTCATCACATGCAAGAAAAGTTAAATATTTTTGCCACTCAAGGGAGTATTTTAGCAACAATAATTTACATGAAAAAATTAAGTGCCCTGATTGGTTGAAATTGAGTGCATTCTCATGTAACACAAGTGCAAGGTTGTAATATGAGTGCAAAATTGTAACACAAGTGCAAATTAAAAATGGCATTCAAATGCTTTCCAAATTTTGTTTTTCTTCTTCCTTTTCTGTGATGTTTTTTTTATCATTAACAAGGAATTACATAATTTCTCTTGAAACTTGGTGTAATAAGCACTTGTAAATTTTCTGAGGCTACAAATTGTACTCGCCCACTCTTTAAAAAAATTACTCGTGCTTATTGACACCAAATTGCACTCAAAAGCATGTTATTATCTACAGTAGACTAATTATCCCATCTCACCCCTCCCCTGGCTTCCCTAACAGTCCACCTCCACCTATTTATACTCTTAGGTGGAGAGTGGTACTCTGAGGAAAGTGAGACTAGAATGAGAGTCTTACTCAAGAACACAACACAATGACTTGGCCAAGTCTTAAACCTACACCTCATGACCTTGAGTCTAATGTGATTATAATTTGGCTCCCACATGTCTCCCACATGTCTCCCACATGTCTCCCCCGTGTCTCCCCCGTGTCTCCCCCATGTCCCCCCCATGTCTCCCACATGTCTCCCACATGTCTCCCCCAAACCATTGATTAAAATTTTTATAGAGGAAATGGTAACCCTGTGGTAAGTGGGGTGGTCATGTTACTACTGAATGATCATATCTGCTTGGATAATTGTGTTGTGTTCTTTCCACAAGCCTCCCTTCAATTTCTGGAAGTAGCCAACTTTCTAGGCAGCCATATTTCAAGGGGTTGATGCATAAGACTTGAATCCTATCCAAAACCAGGGACACACATAAGTTCCTAAAGAATGAAGAACCTGGGATATGCTACAGGAAGTATGGGCCAACAGGCCTTTAATTTTATAATCTTCATATTACTGACCACATCTTGTGAAAACTCAGACCTAGAAAAAACTCACCTTAGACTCTCAAAAAAACCCAGGCCCCAGATACCTGCACACCTACCCCTCCCTTAACCCAACAACAGCCAATTGATAACACATTAGGGTTAAGGTTGGGTTAGGGGAGGGGTAGGTGCACAGTTACTCAGATGGTGACACTGATCCCTGAGTTTTAGGGGGACTGAGTTGCAATGTAGTCAGATAACAAAACAATTTTAACAACTGTGAATATATGAAAGTCATATATCTGAACTGCGGATAAAGGCATGAATATGAAAGAGATCTTCACAATAATGAACACTACTTGAGCAGTTGTGAAAATGAAGGCCTGAAAAAAAATTCAGGCCTGTATGGGATTTAAACCCATGACCTCTGCAATACTGGTGCAGTGCTCTACTAACTGAGCTAACAAGCCAACTGGGAGCTGGTCATCATGTTGGTTTCAAATAAACCCATGAAGTGGTGAATAGACAACTGTGAATATATGAAAGTCGTATATGTGACCTGCAGGTAAAGGTGTGAATATGAAAGAGATCTTTGCAGGCCTGAATATTTTTCAGGCCTTATTTTCACTACTGCTCAAGTAGTGTTCATTACTACAAAGATCTCTTTCATATTCAAAACAACTTTAAGGTAACTGTACATTGACCATTGCAAAAATACATAACATAACATGTGTGCAAACATTCAGGATATATCAGGTCTCACTGTACTGCACAAGCCTGTAGAGGCTATCGTGACATTGTTACATGAGTTTTCAAAACACATAAGGGCCCAAGATTTTAGGAGGATTGAGATGTAAGTCTCCAAAGACTTAGTTTTTCTAACACCCCTTGTTGACCAACATATGGGCTTTACTAGCTGCATACATGAGCATAGACACTTCACCTTTCCCTCATTGGTTTTCAATTGTTTGCTTCTACATATGGGTGATCATCAAAACAAAACATGAATCCATTTCTACCAATCAATATCTTTGCTTTCACTTTGATTAAAAAATAATTAATAAATAGTTGTTCATAAATATTTAATATAATAATTTGAGAATTATGAAAAATTTATATCAATCTTGGCTATTATAATTTTAAGATAAAATAAATCAACAAATAGATAAATTAATAACTTTGATCCTGGTTAACAATTAGGCTAGCTTATCATGTGTGGACTGCAACTTAACAGATCTGATAAGTAATGAAAGAGACGCGATCATCATTTTTCTATTCAATCGCTAAATTTTCATTTAAAAATTAAAATATATATTTACAAAATATTAGGCTAATTCAATCTCATAATCAGTCAAAAAGCCTACCTTTCCCATTCGGAAGAAGTCGTAAAATCTGTTATTTCAAACACCTCCTCCTCCTAATATTTTTTGAAAAAAAATATATATCTTATTTAATTTTATTTTAGAACCATTTATCACAAGCGAGTGACTTTTTCCAAGAGTTTTATCGACATATAATAAACTTACCTCGTCTGCTCCGTCCGCCATTTTAGATTCATGTCCTGCGCATGCGCTTTCTGCGCCCGTAGAGGCTAGTAGTTCAAAAATGTCTTTGAGTTCTTTGCTTTTTCTTCTGATTATGTCGGTATATTTTCTTATTTTCCATATTGTATGGTGAAAATCCATCAAAAATTAATTACGACATGAATTTGAAATTGAACAAACAAAATGGGTGAAAAAAGAAACGATTTCCTAATTATGACGTCTCCGTCTTGTCCCCAGTCTCCATAAGAGCTCATGCCACAGCGTCTTCTACCGAGTACGTAAACACATGATGTTCTGCGTGGAGATTTCGAAGTTTTCAACGTATTTTTGACTGGGAAAAAAACAACATTAATGCCTGTTCTTCCGGAGAAATGGATTATAGGTTTGCACGATAAGCGCGGGCGTAATATAACACTTACTAGTGACAAACGTAGGGCTGCCAGAGAGGGTGATACATATGACCATGGAATGGTATTTAGTGATAGGCCTTTGCACATTGGGGAGATTTTTCAGCTCAAAATCGAAGAATTGGAATCAAAATGGGCAGGATCTCTGGTATGTAAGGGTGAAATTAATTGTATAGGACAACTACTAAGTAATTTTGATTAATAAAACACTGAGAGGGAGAGACATCATGATAATTTAATTCTCATTGAATAGCTTTATATTACATTGTAAAACTTCGAGAAGGTAGGATCTACATGCATCTGTTTTTATCTTCGATCCTTAAATATGTTTAGCCTTCCTTGCTTCATAATCTACGAGAAATATCTCAGGTCGAGTAGTACACTAGAATCTATCTGAATGAATCTGCCAAACCAATCGCATAATTGGGATATGTATTATAAAATTTCTGTAAACTATGTATGAATTACTTCTTAATTTTTATTTCACTTTCTCTTTTTTTTTTCGGAAATAAAAAGAAATGATAAGTACATTTAACTACATTTTTCAACATATTTGTTTGTAGGGATCTTTTTGTTTCATTTAGACATCAAAACCAGCTGCATACAAATTAAAAGAATAAGAGGCTTGGCGCTGTTGGCAGCCCTCTCATTATTGTCATCATAAAGTATTATGGTCATTATTTAACCCCAGAAGTCCCAAAGTAATCACCATCTAATTTCTCCCACTGTATTAATACATTTTCATGAGAATCAAGGAAATGATCACGTCATAGCAAAACAATTTCCTGATGACTAATAATGGATGAAGAGGGAAATCAAAAGAGATCACTTGTAAGTACCCTGCAAGCAAGCTCTTGAGAGATTCTTACAACCTGCAAGAAAGCTTGCTAGCAGGCCAACAAGGAAGTGAGAATTGATTTTTACCATGGAGCTTTAAAGGTTAACCCCTTAACTCCCAAGATCTGACTATTAATTCTCCTCTCTAGCGGCCACACTTTTCATTGTGAATCAGTTAGGAGAATTTGGTGTTAGATATAGGTAACAACTTCTACCGGATAAATTTGAGTAGTTTCATCACCTGTTTGTTGGATTAAATGAATGGATATTATAGGGAGAAGTTGCATGTTCATCACTTCTGGGAGTTAACCTTTTCACTCCCAAGATCAGATTAGTAATTCTCCTTACTATCTGCCATACAATTCTTATGATGTTAGTTCAGAGAATTTGGTATTGGATCAACTAATAATCCCATAATTGATATTCTTCTCTATTCTCATCCCCTACCTGCTTGATATTGTATTGATATTGTAAGGAGAAATTCTGTCTTGGTCACTTGTGGGAGTGAAAGGGTAAAAGGGCTAACTCTTTACACCTGAGCATCAGTATGCGTATTGTGCACACTGTTCTCCATTTAATCCCTCTGGTGCTGGCAATTTACAATGAAGAGCTTCTTTAGTTTCTGATCATTTCCTTTTTTTTTTTCTTCAAGACCTTAATATGTGATTCAGCAGTGATATTGTAAGGAGAAATTAGATGCTCTCAGGAATCAAAACTGATTGACATTTTTTTTATCATGCAGAGATTTGGAATAACAACATGCAATCCTAACTGTCCCTCCACAAATATAGTACGAGCAGCAACAGATTTGTTTACTGCTGATCATCAGGATTACTGGATGTTATCTGGAACTCGTATCCACAATGGGGAGATAGAAAAAGAATATAATTTCAGTATTCACTCGCTAAAAGTTAACGACGTTTTAGGAGTTCAAGTGACTGGCAATGGGAACTTGAATTATTATGTAAATGGACTTAATCAAGGAGCTGCAATGACTCAAATACCTTTAAAAAAGGATATTTATGCTGTATTTGATGTTTATGGAAGGACAAAACAGGTGTCTGTAAAGTACTTTGGAGGTAGGAATGTATACTGAGTAATTTAATTTACAATGAATGGTTTGAACTTGAAATTAATGTATGTTTAATTGAGTGACTTGATTAAACTTTTAACTCTTTCACTCCCAAGATCCAATTAGTAATTCTCCTTACTATCTACCATACAATTCTTATGATGTTAGTTCAGAGAATTTGGTGTTGGATCAACTAATAATCCCATAATTGATATTCTTCTCTATTCTCATCACCTGCCTGCTTGATATTGTATTGATATTGTAAGGAGAAATTCTGTCTTGGTCACTTGTGGGAGTGAAAGGGTTAACTCCCAAGATCTGATTGTTAATTCTCCCCTATAGCTGCTACACATTTCCTCTTATATTGTAATGTAATGAGAATTTGGTGTTAGATCAAGGTAATTTCTACCTGATAAGTTAGAGTATTCTCATTACATGTTTGTTGGATGATATATGGATATTATTGGGAGAAGTTAATTGTTGATCACCTCTGGGAGAAAAATGGGGTCAGGGATGTTCTGAAATGGGATTATGGTTTAGATAGTAACTGGAGTTTTAACAACCAAAAAGTTTGGCTGTGGGATTTTTTTTAACCCTCTTTATCCTAGGATTGGTATTCATATTCTCCAGTCTCTTCTCTTTTTAACCCATAAACTCCCATGAGTGATCAAGACAGAATTTCTCCTTACAATATCAATACAATATCAACCAGAAAAGTATTGAGAATAAAGAAAAAAAATCAGGGGATCATTAGTTGATCCAATACTAAATTCTCTGAACTATCATTGTTAGAATTAAATGGTTAAGAATATATGAAAGTCATATATTTGAACTGCGGATAAAGACGTGAATGAAAGTGATCCTTGCAGTAATGTGCACTACTTAGGCAGTAGTGAAAATAAGGCCTGAAAAGAAAAAAAAAATCCCGTACAGGCCTGAATTTTTTTCAGGCCTTATTTTCACTACTGCCTAAGTAGTGCACATTACTGTGAGGATCACTTTCATTCACATTGTTAGAATTGTATGTTTGACAGCAATGAGAGTTACAAATTTGATCTGGGATTTAATTTAAAGGGTTAACTTTTTTTTGGTACTGACAAGGGGAATTCAGGAGCTTCTTAAATTGGTGATCATATCTGTTATTCTCATGACATTTGATTGAAGGGTGGTACTGTAAGGAGGATTTATAAACTAGTCACTCCTAGGGATTAAAGGGGTGAAAAGATAGGAAGGTACTCTATGTAACAAAGTCAGCTGCTCTCATTGCCTGAAGAAGACTAGCAGTATGCAGTCAAAATGTTGCATCCACATCTAAACTGACTACATACTAGCGAGACAAACAAATATCTTCTCTTTTGAATGTTGTACTTTTGTTAATTGTGTTCCTGTTTTGAATTGTGTTCTCACATTTTATCAGAGGAGACAGAAATATAGTAGTCAAATTACTGAAAAATATAGATGGGGTGGAGATGCAATCCTCAAATATATATATATATATACATGAGCTATTTCAGTTGTTTGAAAAGTAGGTAACGCTATCCAACTGTTAAGTTGCTATCTAGTGGATTAGTGTTAACAAAATATGCGTCATAATCCACTAGATAGAGATTTATCTAGCCGATAGTTTAGTCCACTCTTTGAACAACTAGAGCCTGGATTTCAGAATTTTATAGGTTGATATCTCTGCATAATATTTTTATTTTGTTTCCTTTTTTTTTAAACTATATAGTGGCAACATTAGAAGAACTTTGCAAGACTGAAGTATTGAAATGGGTGAAGGATAAAGAGAAGCTTTTAAAATTACCTATTCCAAAGATTCTTATAGACTTTTTACAAGAATAGTGTTGTAGTTATGTTCAATAATAGTGCATATAGTAAATTGTATAAACTGTTGACTAGAAAAGCAAACCTTGGACAGTCTCATACTTCATAGTTAAGTAGCTGTTTGCCAGCTGCTCAAGATGTGAATTTTTATTGTCATTTTTTTTTTTCAAAGAAAAATCGCTTCGCTATATTGCTATTAATAAGCATATTTTTCCTTAGTAAACATCACCCTGTATACTTGTTGATTAATTACAGTTATTTGAAGTTTCATTTGTCTTTTTTAACATCACCCCCTCCCCCCCCCCCCAAAAAAAAAGACATGTGGAAGAACTTTTCTAGACAACTTTCAATTGAGTTATTAGTTCATAACATCTTGCAGGTTGCTTTTATAATGCCCTGGCACACAAAGTGACAAATTGAAATAAAGTAACATCTTGTCAACCCCATTTGAGTCAATTGTTTTGTATAGTATCATTTTTGTTGTAGGCTAACTTTTGCAAAAAGCAATATAATAAGGTGTTCATAACAATATCATCTGGGTTACAGTTCTTACTTGTAATAGTGTAGTTTGAGCATCCGGGTGAGTGTAGTCCTGAGAAGGACTGTTGTCGGTAGTGGTGGCTGACGTTTCGATAACCTGAGCAGAAGTCATCATCAGTGTCACTTTGGAAGCTTGACTCTGATGATGACTTCCGCTCAGGTTGTCGAAATGTCAGTCACCACTACCAACAAGAGTCCTTCTCAGGACTACACTCACCCGGACGATCAAACTACACTATTACATGTTACCCCCGTGTTCAAACCATTTACTGTGGTTCTTACTTACTTGAACAAGCCCTTCAGTAATGGCCCTTTTAGATTAAACACAATGTTTGTTTGAACTGAAATCTTCCTTCTTTCTATGAACACAGTGATATAATAAGTATCTTTAGAGTAAGAGAGAAGGCAAGTTTTGAGCTTGATAAATAAGTAGGGAAAGATATTTTTTGTCTTATCATTAGCATGGAACAAAGAAAAAATTGTGAGTCTGAGGAATTGAACCTCAGCGCGGAATCCAAAGGTCTGAGGTTTGATCTCTCATAAGGCCTTAGAATTTTTTCTTTTTCCCACACTCCAGACAAGACAAAAAAATATCTTTCTCTAAATATCTGTAGTTACTAACCTTGATTTTTCAGTCCATACCGTAAGCTACAGAACCCTGTTTTATTTGGCTCTGGTTTATGGCCTACACACTTCATGCCAGGGCCATAAATCTGAGCAAGAAAAACTTGGCCTGCAACTTACAGTATAGACCTCGATCTCAGTATAAGATGTCTGTTTTTTATTCTTTGGAAGCTGCTAGGAAATTTCCATACTCACCTAATTTACAGTAGTGTACTAACATTGTATTCAACACTAACCTGGGTTGCAATACCAACTAAAAACATCAATTGAATTTCAGTCGTATCATTTTTGCCATAGACTTTGCATTGTCATACTCTCCATAAAATACTAACAAGAAAGTGACAGCAGTTCATTTTCAGTAATTGTTGAAATTTTTATCCTTCGAGCATTCTGTCCATCAATTCAGTCTATGGTTTGTGGTTTTCATGCAGTGGGACTTCAGATGACTCTGGTTAACCATAGCTGACTTCTATTAAGAAAACGGGAAACTTCCTACCTTACAGGCTGAGCACACATCATGTGACAGGAATTCCCCTCCAACCCTTACATTCCCAAGATCTGATTGTTAATTTTCCCTTCCAGCTGCTACACATTTCCTTGTATATTAGTTCTGAAAATTTGGTTTTTGATCAAGGAAACAACTTTTATGTCATATGTTTGAATATTCTTATCACCTGTTTGCTGGATAATGTATAGATATTGTTGGGAGAAGTTGTATGTTAACCATATCAAAAAAATGTATATTATTGCTAACCATTCATGAATTGTAGGGAGGGTGTTAATGACTGGAACACATCACAAGAGGGAAGGGACTTACTCATGCAGAGCTTAAAACAGAGGTGCAAAGGCAAAATTTCAACTAAATCCATTCAGCGGAGGTGTTTACACCAAATATTTTTATCTTCTACAATTTGCACAAGGAACCTATTTGAGCAGGCATTGTTCAGCAAATCAGAACAACTGAAATTTATTCAATAGGGTTTTATACTGAGAGAAGAGAGTGGGTTAAAGATCACCTCTGAAAACTCTCTATTCAGAATGCAGTTTAGTATTTTCTTCATCTGAATGTTCTAGGGAGTAGCAGCTGTATTGTGAAGCTGATAGAATTGTACAGATTACAGAATGGGCCACCTCACAAATGTTGTTTCATGTATCTTTAAAAAAACAACAAGAAAACAATAGCAATAATTATAATAATAATAAAAACATGCTGTACTTGTGGTTTGGCTTTTGACACTGGTGACCCTGTGACACAATTTGGGTCCTGCTGTGTCTATTAAAAATTTATCGATTTCCTTAACCATTTTGAAGGAGGCCACATCAATTAAACGAATTTTTATGGTAGCAAGTTGCAACATACAAACCTCTCTTTGACTTGTGGGTCATTGCGGGTTAACCATCTAACGGTGATGTAGCAGAGATAAAATAAATGTTATAAGATATAGCTAGGGCAAGCGATTTCCAACAGAGAAACTATTTATCTAGAAACGCAACTAAGAAAGCCCGCTTTCCATCAAAACGGTATGGCAATTTAGAAAGTGAAAAGTATAACATCACTCAGAAACGATTTTACGCCTTTATTTGAAGAGAATAGCAAAAGATTATTAAAATGGTTTGATCACTTGAATTTCTTTGTTTGAGATAGAAAAAATTCTACGATAAGAATCTTGCGTTATCGTTTGTGCTTTCTCAAGTGTGAAGACCACCAGTCATGTGTTTCAGGTCACGCGAAGGTGTAGAAAATAAAACATGTAATTATCCAGCGAATCTTAATGAAAATAATTTGACAATAGAGAAAGTTTTTCATCCGAAAGTAAGTTTTTTAAAGAAATAATTCAATTTACGTGCTGTGATAAATATAGTAGTTCATGGTATGCAGCATACACAATGATGATTGATTTCCTTCTATCAGCGTACTGCGTAAATCAGTGTATTGAACAAAAGGGTCATTGATGTAAATAATTCATAAAATCACCTTACATATTTTGTTCTTGTAAACGGGATTGTTTGTTTTGGGAAGATGGAATCTGCTTGTTTGTAAGACGATCATCTGAAAAAGAATGCCGTGATTGGAACAAAGAACCTAACAGTTAAGGTAAACGCAGTAGGTGTCTTGCAAACTCAGCTGACATGACAACCAGACTGGTAATGAGAAAATACTTATTAAATAAATTTTAGAATTTTTTTCTTCCCAGAATGTTCTGGTAATGATTAAAAAATTGCTCCTGTCATTTTGAAGAATCATTTCTTACACTCTGTGGAACGTTTAAATACAAGAAAGCAACGATGCCGGCGGGGTTTGGAAATCAATAATTCATGTGGGCTGATCGAAAGAAATACTCTTATTATCGATTGGAAAGGAGAATTGTTCTGTCAATCAAAGCGGCAAGTTTTCTGGTCTCAGCAGTTGTAAGTTAGACCGCTTACACCGGTGGCGATATCCCCGCAAGAAAATGGCGAAGAAAGTCTCCGCGAAACAAGGTTCGTAAAATTCCCATTTACTAAGAAATAGGATCGTTCTCGTAGAAAACTTGGGGTGGAAATTTGAAACCATATTTCATGCCCTTTGCGTTCTAGGAAAGGACTTCTTCGACACTCGAAGTGGTCGAGTTCTTGCAGACTTGAATTTCGCCGAACGGAGTTCCGTTAATGCTAAGACCGAAGTAAGTTCTTTGTCAGTCATCGTATTTAGCTGACCCGTGAATAAATCTAGATTTATTCTGTGCCTCTTACGTTTACATGTTGCTGTCATTACAGATTGGCTTCATCCGCGAAGCTTTCCCGTTCCGAAGTAAAGATGACATAACTTTGGTTCTGCAGTCCTGTGATTACGACGTCGAAGCTGCTATCGCCTGCTTTACCAACGGTGGGATTTTTTTTCGTTTTCCTAAACGAACGGTTTGAAACAGAGAGAGTCGAAACTTAAGATGGGTAGTTGCGATTTGATACGAAACAGGAGAGCTTATTTTCAAAAAGCGAAACAAAACTTGGAAAGTATCAGTCGCTGTGGACACAAGAACACTCCGTTTCTACGCATAGAAGAATGTTAAATTCCAACAATTTTCGTCGATATATTCTCATGTAATTCCTTGTCTTTTAGGAGAAGCCGATAACCTCTTAAAAGAGTGGAATACCCAGGGAAAGAAGTCAAAAGTAAGAAATTGAAATAACTTTTTGCCGCTTTTTAAATAATTTTTTTTCAGGTTTATGAATAATTTTTGTCACGTCACTGCGATGTTAAAGTTTGTATTAAATATTTAAATGGGTCACTCGATATCTAAGTTCAGATGAATTTTAAGACGATTTTCCTCAGTGATTAGGGAGTCTTGTCTCTGGTTTTTTTTCGCTATAGATTTCTTCAGCATTTCTAAGCTAATAAAGTGCCCGAAACAAAATGAAACGTCAGTTGAGGTATTCACTTTCCTCTCTGCCGGAAAATCTGGGTGTCTTGCAATGCGCATTACTCCCTCGCTTCGAAGAAATCTACTACGGTATGCAATCTTGGGCCATCGCTAATCAATCTACGTCTCAATACACTGATCAAAGTTTCATGTTACGAACGATTGAAGTATTAATCAGATGCCTTGTAAAACCCGTTAAGAAAACGAAGGTTTTCCATCGTCAGCAACTTCCGGAATTGGTCGAATTACGAAATATAATAGCTCCTTTGGGGCGCTGAGGTCGATGCTCCAGATAAGGGAATAAAAGAGCGATTCGTCGGTTGAAATTTTTTAGAGCCATGTTGGTTTCTCTGAATGACATAATAATGGTTACCTTCTGGTGACCCTTTTTTCTGCTTAGATTCAAGCAGGCATCGGTTATAGGTCTCACAATTCCAACAACACAACCATGGTATTTTTTACTATTTTAAGGTCAATATCAGGCCTTTGCAACAAATTTTTAAGTGATGGGGTCCATTAACAGCAGTAATTGTGGTATATCCCCCCTTTTACTCCCAAAATCTCTTCAGTAACTTTTCTTACTGTCTGCCATACAGTTCTTGTGATGTTAGTTTGGAGAATTTTATTTTTATCAACTTATAATTCCCTATTTGATATTTTTCTTTATTCTCATCATTTGTCTGCTTGATATTGTATTGATATTGTAAGGAGAAATTCTGTCTTGGTCACTCATGGGAGTTAAAGGGTTATAATAGGCTGAAAGGGAATCAAGAGTCATCCTTCCCTAAACCCTTTAACTCCTAGAAGTGATCAATATGAAACTTCTCCCAATAACATACTTACATTATTCAGTAAACAGCTAATGAGAATATTCAAACTTTTTAGGTAGAAGTTGTTGTCTTGATCTAACAACCAAATTCTCATAACTAATCTACAAGGATATGTGTAGCAGCTAGAGAAGAGAATTACCAATCAGATCTTGGGGGTTAAAGGGTTAAATTTTGAAAATTCAAATACAATCTGTTGCCATATGGTGCATTTTGGAATATATATAGTTTTCAAGTCAAAAGGTTTTTCTCACTTTCAAGCAATCATGAAGTCAATTTTGTTTGTCTATTTTTTCGGCATAGTCATCTAAACTACACTTAACTTGTAACCATGCATTAATGCCACTGCATTTGTCTTCTTTTTCCTTTTAATGCAAAAAGTGGGTAGACATGGGCTTCCTTTGTTCTCTTATTCCTATTTAAAACTTACCATCTGTCTTATTCTTTAAAAAAAACATGATGCTAACGACCTTGCTGATCCTCGCAGTATAAAGGATGTGTGTCATATATGAACTTTGTGATGGGCCTTGCTCACCATAGTGTCTATGTGGCTCAGTGGTTGAGCATCAGGGCACAGAATCCAAAGTTCTGGGGTTCAATTCCTCCTTCATGGGGACTTAGAATTTTTTCTTCATCCCACGCTTGTGACAAGACATGAAAACATCTCTCTCCATTTCTCTACCAAGCTCAAAACTTACCATCTTCCTTATTCTATTTACTAATGAATTTATTTCATTCTTTATCTGCATTTGTTCCTGCACCAACCTACTTGTCACCTTTAGTAAAATTGTTATTTTCCTTGCAGAGTGCCAGAAAGAAAAGGAACAGGAAAAAGCAGGCAAAAACAAATGATCCAGAAACATCAGATGTTGCTGTGATAAAAGAGAACAATGAGAAAGTTTCACAACTGAATCAAAACAGCCTTGAAGGTATTGTCCATGTAATGGAGATAAAAGAGATTTTTAGACTTTGCTAGGGAAATAAAAAGCCCTCCAAAATAATTTTGCATTTAAAAAAATTGTTTTGGAATAATACAAGTATTGTATCTGAGGGTGAGGTTACATAATATTACATGGTCTGTATGGTTTTGGTATCCATGTAGAGAAATAACATTGGGATAAACTTGTCTCATGTTTCTTTTCTTGTTTTCACTTCACTGTGCTCAAGGCCATATAGACAGATCTTCACCTTGTTCATATTACTCAATATTTCTTACTCTTTGTTACTTGTCTGTTTGAGGCTGTCATTAGTTAAAATGTAAGGAGACTTTGACCTCTCATGGGAGAGAAAAGCTGTGAAATGTTAATCAGGAATCGTTTTTCTTTTCCCAGATGCACCAGTCACACCAGAAGAAAATGGCAAAAAGCCAATGCATGCTGAGTCAGCCACTCTGAAATGTGTTCCCCAATCTTTGGACCCTCTGCTCCTTCATCCACCTTCATCATCATCATGCTCTGAAGTCTCCCTTCCTTCCTCTAACTCTGACCAGCCTGCAGATTCCTCACAAGGTACTCAGGCCACCTTGAAGCATACACCAGGTTCCTCTGGTCAGACCAACCACTCAAATTTAAAGGTTGAGAGGTCAATCTCTACTGGTCCTGATGCTCTCAAGAAAACAGTAAAGGATTTGCAACGCTCCAGTGTTTCACTTCCACGCTTTCAACTTCTCCTAGAGGAGGTAAATAGTCTCAACCCTTAACTCCTAAGAGTGATTAGCATGATTAAGTTCTCCTTATGAAATGCATACATTATCCAAGAAACAGTTAATGAGAATACTTAAACTCATAAGGAAGGTTTTTATCTTGACTTAAGACCAAATTCTCGTAACTTGTTTACAAGAAAGTGTGCAGCAACTAGAAGGGAGAATTAACAACCATATCTTGGGAGTTTAGGGGTTAAATATATGGCAAAGAGGAGGGTAGAAGTTGATGTCTTGATCTAAAACTAAATTCTCATAACTAATTTACAAGGAAAGGTGTAGCAGCTGGAGGGGAGAATTAACAATCAGATTATGGGAATTGAAGGGTTGAGTGAAAGAGCACAAGGATATGCCTTCTGAAACGCTTTTTGTTCCAAGATCCATCTATAAAGTTTTGCTTCATTGGAATTTTTCCCTTTTCATCTCTCACCTGCCTGACAATTGTCTGAAAAATTCTTTTCTCAGGAATGTGAAAAGTCCACTAAGTCAATTTCTCAGATATTTCAAGAGTTACGGCAATGGTAAGTTGGGTTACGGATGTCTTGAAAACTTTTGTTTGTCGGTGTAATCATTGTATGATATATTTATAAATGTTTACTTGTAAATTGGTGAAACTAACATTTTTTATGAATGTTACACAGTTTGAACAACAGGGAAGCTCATCTTCTTGGTCAAATGGCTGAATTTAAAAAGCAGGCAGGTAGGTTGCCCATTTTTGACTTAATATTCAGGGTTTTTGTTTACTGGCAATCTGTGAATAAAATGATCACATGATTTGAATTAATTAGTTGTTAACTTATTGTAATGACCTACAATCAAACTTAGTTTTATTGCATCACAATGATAAGGGGTAAAACTTTTGTGTCAGACATATACTGCAGAATAGTCCACTGATCAAAATTTGAACTACCCATTTAACTCCCACATCAAATTTGTAATTCTCCTTACTGTCAACCATACAATTCTTACAATATTAGTTCAGGGAATTTACTACTGGATCAACTAATTATCCCCAAATTGACATTTTCCTTTATTCTCATCACTTACCTGGTTGTTATTGTATTGATATTTTGAGGAGAAATTCTGTCTTGGTCACTCATGGGAGTTAAAGGGCTACCAAAATTTGCTAATGCTTCTTGTGACATAATTAAAAACATGTCTGATTCTTTGCAGTTGATTTGTTGGAACAGAGACAGGAAAATGCAGCAGCATTAAAACTTAAATCTGACCGAGTAGGAGGGATGCACGAGGTAGAAGTTACACAATTAAGGAGTGAAATAAAGGTGAGATTGAATAGCAAACCGAAAAAATTATACCACATAGGATTTGTCTATGATTCTTAACCCTTTAACTCCCAAGATCTCATCAGTAATTCTCCTTACTGTTTGCCAAATGATTCTCATCAAGTTAATTTGGAGAATTTGGTATTGGATCAATTAGGAATCCCATAATTGATATTTTTTTTTATTCTCATTACTTCTCTGCATGATATTGATTAGATATAAGAAGGAGAAATTCTGTCTTGGTCACTCACAGGACTTAAAGGGTTAAGACACATGTGGAAGATTATGATTAAAAAAGGAAGGGCATAAAATTATGGCAAGTAAGGTATCACTCTTCAATTCCCTTGAGTGACCAAGAAAGAATTTCTCCTTACAACTGCAATACAATACCAAGCAGAGAAGTGATGAGAATAAAGAGAAATATCAATCAGGGGATTATAAGTTGATCCAGTACCAGTTTCTCCAAACTAATATCATACACAGTACAAATGCAAATTTTAATTTCCTTTTTTTTAATCCCTTCTTTTCTTCCTGTTGACAGTTGGATCTGGTAAACTGAACATAAAATATATTTTTTTTCAAGGCAGTGAGCTTAAGTAGTGTTAATATGAAGGCAACTTTGGAAGTCAAGGCTGGAGAGTTGATATAAAGTTGATGTCTTTGTAAGATGTTGTTTTTCACTGTGAGCAATTTACACTTTTACTAGAATTTTGTCACGGAGCGTAAAATTGATGAGGAGCTTGCCAGAACTACTCGTTTTGTGGCAGACAAAGATCAGCTGCTATCAATGATTGCCAATTTTGGTGAAGGTAAGAAATATCTTGATTTTCTCATGGATACTTGATGTGGTTATCAAGAATGCATATTTACAAATCAATTTTATTGTTGCCTTGGGTCCAGTACATGTCATTTTCACTGAACTTTACACAAATTGGACATCTTGCTATCACAGACACCTTGCCATTGCAGACAAAGACTAGTCCCCCAGTAAAATGCAGAAAGAAATGACTGATACAAATTCCTGTTACTACAGTCTCTCACAGTAGCAGAAATGTAGACACTTTCATGCCCCCCAGCATGACTTTTCACTTGCTTTTTCTCTCACTACAGTGCACACACCTAAGTACTTTATCCAAAATCCTGACTTGCATAATATAAAGCAACATTATGATAAAGGCAAATAAAGAAACCATTCTTCAATTGGGTGCAAACATGAGAGTTTTTCTGCTTGCCACTGGATCTTTTCAGATTTATTAGCCCCAGCTATTGTCTCTCAATATTACACCCTCAACTGTTAGGGTGTCTGTAATAACAGGAGTCAACTTTATTAGGTTGTGTAGCATAGCCAATCTTTTTTATTTTCTCCTTTGCATACTTTTCAATCGTTTTTATTTACTTGCTTGTTTGTGTCTTTTGTCACTGATAGTTGTTCCTATAAAGAGTTGTTACAGCCCGGTAACATTAAACCCTCCATCACTACCTATGAAGAAAGTGGAGAGGAACAACAATAAGAAAGCTGAAAATGTTTCTTCACTCAAGCCACCACTGCCATCAGCTCCTACAAATGGCAGTGTACCTGTCACCACTTCTGGTGTGGAGGAGTCTGTATGCTCACAAAAAACCCTCCAAGAATTGGCAGAACTGAATGCAAAGCTTCAAGCTTCTCTGCGGCAACAAGTAAGTCCCCATTAGCGGATGCCAGAGTATCCTGTATTTTATTAATTTTTGACCTGAATATCTTGCACCCTGTTAAATATCTCTTATCTTGCAATTTTTTTTTCTTGCTTTAAGTTATCCTGCATCCCTCAAATTTTTTTACTCTAATATCTAATATCCAGATAACCCCTAATAGAGCCTCAATACTTTAGTGAGAAAATCAATTATGTTAAAGGCCTACTACTGTTTTTGATTTACAGGGTTTGGCATCACCTACAAATTGTAGTCTGCCTATGACCACTTCTAGTGTGGATAAGTCGGTATCCTCACAGAAAGCCCTCCAAGAAGAGGAAGAAGTAAAGTCTAAGCTTCAATCTGCTGAGCAGCAACAAGTAAGTTGGCAGCACTGAGGCCCCATTAGCGGGGTCCTGAGTATCTGTATCTTATTCATTTTTGACCTAAATATCTTGCAATCTGTGAATTCCTGTGGATTGTATCCTCATAATTCCAGTTCATTATCCTGGAACCTATTTTAAATATCTCTTATTTTGCAATTTTTTTTGCACATTAAAGTATCAGGTATCCATCAAATTTTATACTCAAATGTCATATCCAGATAACCCCTAATAGGGCCCCAATACTTCAGTGAAAAAATGTGTCTGTGGAATGCAAGAATCATTGTAAAAAGTTTGTAATTATCATGTTTTCTAGGACAAACAATTATGTTAAATGCTTTGGTTGTTTTTGACTCACAGGGTTTGGCATCACCCAGTGAAGAACCTATGGAAGGTACTTGATTATAGATTAAAGTATTTATTTATGAAAAGTGGATGACAGAAGCTACTAAGGGTTAGCTTGCTGCATTCCAGGGGAGAGGTTTGGGTTAATGACCTGTCTTGTTTATTGTGTTGTGTTCTTGGGAAATAAACTTCACTGTTTCATTTTTTTTTTTTCCCTTATGTATATTTTAAGTAGTTTTTAGCTTTTATACTTATTTCACACCACTACTGGAAACCAGCTTTTTACAATAATGATGATAGGCTAACATGTTTAGATGAAGTTGATCTCTTGAGGTTGATGGAAACCTGACTAAATGTTGGACATGGGTAACCTGCAATGGATCTCATTAGTAATTCTCCATTCTGTCTGCCACACAATTCTTATGATGTTAATTAAGAGAACTTGGTACCAGATTAACTAATAATCTCCTCTTTATTCTCATCACTGGTCTGCTTGATATTGTGATAATATTGTAAGGAGAAATTCTGTCTTCATCACTCAAGGGAGTTAAAGGGTTGAACAAAGATGTTACTTTGCTATCTTTGTATATGTTTGGGAAGAGAAAAAGTTGGTGTAAAACTTTAAGAGGGAAACAATATTGATTGGATGAAGATTTGATATATTGCAAATTGATTATTACTGGCAATGAAAATTTAACACAAGAATTAAGGGCTGGGTCTATGACTAGTGATTTAACAATTTCTTTTTTTTTTTTTTAAGGACAAAAACAGGGAACACCTGACCAAAAGAACAACAGGTCCAATTCAGCTTCACACATAACAGGCAAACAGCAGACATCACAAAATCAGCAAAGAAGGAAAGACCAGAATCACCAGCCTGAGAGGACTAGACAAAACCAGTCAGCTGTAGCAAGAGGTTCTGAACGAGATAGGCAATATAATAACCAATATAATAGGAGTTCTAGAAGATCTTATCAACGGAGTGCAAGACAAAGAAGTCCTAGGTTTGAAATTCCAAATGACAAGACGGAGGGGTCAAAGAATAAAGACACTCCCGCAGCTCAAAACACTGATCTTGATCAGCAAAAAGTAGAAGCTGATGAAAGCTTGAAATCCTCAGGGAGTAGTGATAAAGCTGTCACACCACGACCTGAGTCTGTTAAGGGAGATGTGCAGTCAGGAAACAGAAATTCACGCCCAAGAAACCAGAGAATGAGAAGGGAAGATGGGCCTCGCAGTAGGGACAGAAGAAGGGGTAGAAGGGAATGGGCAGAGGGCCACAAGAGGAATGATCCAGGAGAGAAGCTTGAAAATGGTCCCATTAAAAATGATCCTGTTGATAAAGGTTCACCTGACAAGGAGGATACGAAAACAGCAGTCAATGAAAATAGGGATCATGATGCAAAGAAGAGTACAAACCAGGAAAATGGTTCTATTGAAAAGACTGATGAGGTCAAAAAGGAAACATCTTTACCTGAGGGTCCTGTCGTGAATGGAGCGGAAACACACGCAGACAGCAGTAGTAATCATTGCTTAAATGGTGAGCCTGCCCATGTTCCAGATAAAGAAGAAGAGAAGAACAAAGAGGCACTGCCTCAAAGAAGAGAGAGGCCCTTAAGAAGAAGGGGCACACAGAGAGATAAGAAAGATGGGCCTAGCTCTGAGAAGCAGCTAAATGGAACCAAATCAGCTGAAAATGGAACTGGGGAAGGTCATGGCAAGGAAGAAGGCATGGCTGATAATGAAATCCAGAAACCAACAGAGAATGTACAAAAGGAAAAAAAGGAAATTAAAAGTGAGAATCAAAGCACACAGGAACTTCAAAAGGACATAGGTAAATCTGGAGCACCGCGAGCAAATGGTTATATACCCTTGAAAGAAGTTAATGAGGTTAATATAGGTAGATGACACTTCCATTCATACTGAATGTTATTAAATTATGCCTTTTAGAAGGTGAATAACTTGAAATAAATTGAATTATTGAGTTATTGCAAATTGTTAAGGTAGGAGTTGTGTAGGTTAATGTCAAAATGCTGTGTTAAGTGTTTAACTTTAGTTTAAATTAGCTGTTGGTTAGTTGCAAATGCAATGGTCCCCTTTCTCCAAGGGTACCTTTTGTTCTTACTGATTTGACTTCTGTTAAATTATGTTCAAGGGAGAATTTGATCAGCAAATAGAATGTCAGTGTATGAATCTTCCTTTTTTCTTACTGCAATCACAAAAGGAGTCTTGCAAATATGTTCTATAGTCAGCCGAGAAAACTTGGGCCTCTGCTCTTAGCTCTTAGTTTACTTGAATGAATTAATAGACTTCAGTCGAAATATATATATTAATCCTAAAACTGGCTGCTTCTATGGGAATTTGACTAAATCATTAGTCCAACTTACAACAATTAAATTTACAGAGTTTTGACAAAGGGGAATTATTGCATGTGCAATGATGTAGAATCTATACAGTCAAGAACCTATAACTCATGAAATGTAGGAGCAACTTGTTTTGCAAAAAAAATGGGTAAATTTTAGTTTGTTATAACCCATTCACACCAAAGCTTTAAAATGTTTTAAAATGTTTTGTTAAACATGGTTTAAATCTTTTTTCTTCATAGAAACCCGCTTAGACTGATGTTAGTCGACTTCAAATTAAGCACATTGAAAACACAAGTTTGTGACTACTTGGATCCTATGGAAAGTTCAGAATTCAGTTCTCTGTTTCTGAATTCGTTCAGTCAAACCCAGTTAAAATAAACATGTCTTGCCGGTGTGAATGGGGTATTAAAGCGTTAGTGTGTCTGTCTAAGTCTGCCTTATCTAAGATTATAGAGACTATCTGGTGCTTCCTCTCTCCCTCTCAAATTTTTGTAATATTCCTAAATGACATGCTATTCAATAGCCTGGGGTGCGATGGAAGGGGGGGATAGAGAGGGAGGAAGGAAGAGCATGAAGGAAGTTGGAAATTCTCAAGTGAAGATTCAATTTAACCTTAAACATAAATTGTAATTATGGCCTGTTCCAGGCATCCCGACTGTAAATGGGGACTGTATTGGCATAGAGTCGCAAAGGGCAAGGTTTGAATGTGACAATCAAAAAATTCTTTGGACAGCTTATATGTTTAACTTCAGAATCAATGTGGAAAGGAAAGTATGAATTTTCAAAGTGAATTTGAGCCATGGTAGAATCTTATGGTTTATCAGTCCCACTTTGGCTTTTGGGGTGTTCAAATTAATTTCACCCCTTATCTCTTGAGATAAAAGAAAGATTATTAGGAATATTTTTCTTGACTTTTTGACTAAAACCTTGTAAGGAGGAATGCAACTTTTTATTGTATCTAAGGTTATTACCCCCAGAATCTGATTAGTAATTCTCCCCACTGACTGTTACAAGTTTCTTTGTAAATATGTTAAGAGAATTTGTTGTTACATCAAGAACACCTTGTTTAGTTTGTCTGCCATCAGTGTTCTGGATGATGAATGGAAATTGTGAAGAGAAGTTACAATTAATCAGTTCTCGGGATGAAAGGTTTAATTTTTACGTTCCTTAACTCTTTACACCCTAATATCAGTATCTATATTCTCCATACTGTTCTATATTTTTTTCATTTGGTACTGGCTATGAGAATTTGTTTAACAATCCAAGCTTCTTTTGGCAATTATTTCCTCCATTCTTGTGGTCTTAATAAATGATGTACCAGCAGTACTGTAAGGAGAAATTAGATGCTGGTCAATCTTGGGGTTTTAAGGGTTAATGTGACGTCACTGGTGTTTGATACACTCACTAATCACGACGTGACTTACAGGACCTAAAGTAGTTCTGACGAAAAGTCACGCAACGCATCTCCTTAGTTAAAGGGAAAAAACTACGTGACAACTTCAGTCACGGCCCGGTATGAATATACACTGAGGTGCAATTATCAAATATATAATTCATTTATTAGTATAGAATAAATGGTTATTAAATTGACAAACATTTTTTCAAAGGTCCAAATGGCGGGAATACTACTTATAATTCAAGGTTCCTCGTTGTGGCAATAAATGGAAAATGTGGTATATTCCGTATGGAAACAAATTTTATTGGATATATTTTTCACGGTGGATCATTTGTTACTGAGGTGGACGGTGCTTGTAAACAACCGTTATTGGAAGGTAATAATTGTTTCTTACTCGTTTGTTAATTTTTGCTCCATCAGTCTTTTCCCAGTATCCTATGTGTGGGCCAGCCAACTTTCACCTCGTCCCTCTCCCCGCTAGGTCGTCGGCTGCTTGTTTAAATCAGGGCGTTACCGTAAACTATGACATTTTTTCGAGAGACCGATGAAAACTCGAAACGTCGCCTTTCTCATGCCTAACCCCTCCCAGGCCTCTCGAGGACATCGAAGTAAGAGAGAAGGACTGTGCCGAGTATGTCTGAGTAACAGACTACAAACAACCAAAGAAGCTGAGGAAATTTCCAATGCAACCTTTTAAAACAGTTCTTCGCAGTTTTATTTATTTTTTCAACGAATATGGTCATTTGAGTGAACAGAAAACCCAGGAATTCAAGTCAGGAAGTGAAAAAATTCAATTCTTTTGGGTCAGGAACATTACCGTGAAATATGGTAAATTTTGAGCTTTTTAAAGCATCAAAACAAATGTGTTTTTTCGTCTTGTCATGAGCGTGGGATGAAGAAAAAATTCTGAGTTCCCTGTGGAATCGAACTTCAGACCTTCAGATTCCGCTCTCCGATGCTCTACCGCTGACTCCCCCCTATCTGACGGTGACTTCACCAGGCAGAAGTCGATGTACGACATGCGTCCAGCCTGTAGCTGGGCGCATATAGCTGAATTGACGGAATAAGAACGACGGTAAATTTTCTGGTAAAAATAGAGAAAGACGTTCTCTTTTGTTTCGTCGCGAGCGTGGGACCCCATAAGGAGCTATCAGATCATGTCATTTCTTTGCTTTGTGCCGAAATCTTTTCTCAACTACAAGGAAAGAAAAGAAGACTAAAAAATCTGAGTACTTCCTTGAAAATTAGTCAGGTTATTTAAGAACCGATCACTCATCAGTTGGAATTGTGGGAATCGGAGAATCATTTCCCATGCTCTCTTGTGGGCCTATATTGAACGTCAGGACAGCCAAAATTCGCTGGACAGCCAGCTTTTATTCCTTTATCGGTTTTCCACAGTGGGTGACAGGGCATGGCAATAACAGCAACTTGTGAACCTTCTGGAACTTCTTCTGTTGCAACTGCATTGCCACAATCATTAACCAAAGCAGAATGTAATGTAATTTAGTATAATCGATATATTTCGCTCTGACGAGGGGCTGACGCCCAAAACGTTAAAAGCTCAAAGCTTTGAAACTCTTTACGGTGGCCAATTTACGCTATAAACTCAGTTGATAATAATAAATTACCCTGTTACACTCCCCCACCGACGCAATACCACAGTTACGATAGAAACTTACCCACTTTCCCATAAGTAATGGGCTCCTGACTAACATAAATACTCTGAATTCCTGTCGCAGTTGTGCACAGTGTAATTACTTATTTGTAAAAATGTTTTGATTACTTATATTTTCTGAAATATCACCGAAGCTAGTCAGGCCTAGCGAAGTCTATGAAAGTATCTAAAGCTTTTCATGGAAGAAGGTGTTAGTTTCCAGTACAGTGCAGGCGGGTCATAGCCGAGGAGTTAGAACAAAACCGATTGTAACCTGGAATCTAATCTTCAGGACTACATACGGGACACGTTGCCCTACGCAGGTTCTCTTTCGTCCTCCATGTTTGAAGGTTTGTGCCCTGAAACGGTGAAGAAACCCATGTTTATCGCTTTACTATTAGGCCATCGATACTAACTAAGCGTCAAATCCGTTTCTTTATTTTACAGAAAACTAGAGGACAACAATATGAGAGACAAGGTAGGTACCGTTCGCTCAAAAAATACTTGTTGTAAAGGACAAAGACGTCCTCTGAATGCATGAGGTTTGCTACCACAAATTTTAATAGCATGTTGTTATTTTTCTCTGATATTTCAGTGGAGGAAGAAGCGTATGCGAAGGTTAGTACTTGTAATTTTCATGTTTATGATAACGATTCAGGGCAGTTCTGTCTAGAGTAAATTGTGAAAGATAGTACTCGCATCTCGCTCTAATCAAACCATGCATACAAGACGTATGAGATATAGCGACATTGCACACGCCTCAGGTCACTTTTTTAGCTGTTATTGTATATTATCCCTATTGGAACAAACTTTCGTAGTACACCATCCTCGTGTAACGCATTGGCAATTAAATTATGCTCTGTTACTCGGAAAGGACTTCTGAGGACCCGTATCTTGGTGACAAAGTTTTGCTCGAAATCAGTTTATTTACAACCGTAAGTTTGATGACTTGTTTTACGATTGGCAGGCTTGTTGTGGTGTAGCTTTTTTCGGTCCAAATGATGGAATAAGTTGGCCTGTTTCATAACTTGTAACAGGGTATAAAGGGGTAATAGCGTAGTCTAGTTCAGTAGAAGTGCTGATCTGGGATGATGGGTTCAGGTGTAAAGTTGTCTGTGAGAAGTTTAGTATGTAAGGCCACTTCAGTCTACCTTGTGCTCTGAAGGAAAACGAGTGAGAAAATAGGCTTTACCGTATTCTATTGTTTGCTCTCTCTTTCCCATACATTTAATTAGTTAACTCCCCAGATCTGGTTGCTAATTTTCCCCTCTAGCTGCTGCACACTTCATCATAAATTAGACATGGTTTGATGCTTCTCTGGTTTAAAGAGAAGATAAGAGTAAAGATCTTTAAACCAGAGTGGTATCAAACCATGTCTGATTGTCCACCTGGTTGCCTTGCAAACTTAAAGATATCCTTGTAAGCTTATTATGAGAATTTGGTGTTAGGTCAAGATAAAAACTCCCTGATAAGTTTGAGTATTCTCATTACCTGTTTTCTGGGTAATGATGGATATCATGGGGTGTAGTGGCATCTCTATTGCTTTGGGAAGTTAACCCTTAAAGTCCCAGCTGTGACCCAGACCAAATTTCTCCTTACACTCTCATTACAATATCAATCAGAATAGTAACAAAAACAACGAAAAACATCAATTAGGGGATTATTGGTGGATCCAATTTTAAATTCTCCAAACCAACATCATATGAATTGTATGGCAGACAGTAAGGAGAGTTACTAATGAGATCGTGGGACTGGAGGGTGAAGTGTTCAGTAAGGCTTACTTGACTTTCAATTAGAGCATGGTTTAGAGTATCTCTGATACAAGAGTCAATCTGTATACCATGCACTCCAGTTTCCTCTTTCTTATTTTCAATTCATGAAGATCTGGTTGTTCAAGGGAGCAACTTTGTGGAATTTTGACATATGATGAATAATCCACTGTGGATAATTGTCTTGTACGAACAAAAAATGGTAATGCCAAATTCACGCAGGGTCGTCCAAGTGGGGTCCCCATCCCCTCTATTCGAGGTGCATAATGGCAGGTAATAAATTTATGATAGGGAATAGGTTGTTTGAAATAATTTTGGGATCATTTCAATATTCATTTGCCACAGGTTAAAGCGTAAACGAAGAAAGATGCGAGCAAGATCTAATTAAATACAGACTCAGCAGAATGGATGGTGCCTGACCCATGTTTATATCCTGTACCTGTGTGTGCTCAGACAGACATGATTGCTTTCAACCTATGGAATTACAACAGTGGACTTGATTGCTCCACCAATTGCAACAAGTTTTGCATGAGAAGTTCCTGGATTTTTAACAACACAATCTCTAATATGGAACATGTTGTTAGAGCATCAAGAACATGTTTTAATCCAATGGATATGGCTTGATTACTTCTGAATGCTGTGATAGGTTCCATCATTGGGGACAAGATCATTGACCATCCCTCTGTTGAATTTTGTTTTCTTTCGACAAGCATTCATTAAAAGTAGCATTTGCTCTATTTTGTGCAATTTATTACTACATTTGGTTTCTACAGGGTATGAAATGGTTAGGGGAAAAGTAACTTTTTTCTGGAAATATCATCTATTTCAATTCTGATGAACATCATTTCAAAGAAAAATGGATATAGCAACAGCTTCATAACATTCATGATTGGAAAGAAACCTACAGGGCAATATGGACCTAACAATTTACACAGGTGGTAAGGGTTTGCCTAAATAGGGGGCTTGAGACTGAGACATTTTGAAGAAACCCTCGTAAGTCTTGTTGGCCAAAATAGTCTTTAAGGAAATGTGGTTTAATGTCTGGATAGTGCAAGATATATGAATTATGCTTTTCTCTCCACATAATCCATCAACCCTTTAGCCCCTGAGAGTGACTAGCATCTAATTTCTCCTAGCAGTATAATCCCTGCATCATATGGTAAGGTTATGAGAAAAAAAAGGAAATGATTACCAACTAAATATTCTTTTGATTGATAAACCAATTCTCCTTGTCAGCACCTTAGAAAATGTACAGAAAACAATGAAGAGAGAATGCACACAGATATTAGGGTGACTGCACGACTAGAGCCTACTAACGACTACCAAGCGTAAAATTGGGTACTAAATCGATTAAAAATTCCATGTTTCATCAATACATTTTCGATTTGGGAATGCGAAACGCGTGATGAATTGGTCAAAATTACAAGCACTGTTAATAAAGTGCGCGAGAGTGCGCGCAAGGACGTCAAACTCATCTCCAGTCCCTACTTCAGTTCCGTTTAAATCAAAATACGAACTGATGGAGGCGTCTCATAGTGGTTAGTAGCAAATTTTCTAATAGAGATTCAACTTGAGGAATTCAGGCAGCTTTTGGTCAAGCGGAATTGTACGATGAAATCTTTGCGGACTTATTATCAGCGATTTTTAAAATTTTATTTGGATAAGACTCTTGCACTGACCTGGTGGTGACTTTCTCTTTATGTGCACAGATTTCTGTTATATCTGTCTCATTTCCTGAACAAAATAAAAATTGAAATTTCTCAGATCAGAGAAAGTCAAGTATTCATGACTCAACGATCAGTTACCACAAAAATTAAACCTAAAACGGTTCTATTCCAGTTCAATTTCATTTTCCTCAATATTTCCCGATGAGATTTGCTCAAATAAAACAGGTGTCTTCTCAGTCAGTAAGGTAATTATCTTTTGAAGATATTCATGTACGGTGTAAATGAAGTCATTGAAAGAGCACACCATGTAATACCTGCCTTACTTTTGCATCACAGTTTTAAAAGCATTTTAATTCCCCAGTTGTTTCCAAAACCCGATTTAAAATATCTTCATGGGAACTTAACATCAGGCTTTCAAAGAATATTGAAGTATCTTTTAGTTACTTATTGAAATGAAATTCGTGATGCTGCCGCTGCTTTCAATTGCATTTTGATGGTGAAGCTTATTCCGAATCACTGCAAGTAAACCAAAAATTTTTTTTTCTTGAAAAACAGTTTGTTTGCTGAAGCAGGAAGAAGTAGGCTGCAGTTATTTATTTTTAAGATGTCTCGGCCGAAGAAGAAAAAAGCCGAAGAAAAAGAGAACACCGAGGATCTCTCCCCACTAAGGAGAACCCTAGGAGTGATTTTCGCAATGGCTTCATGTGTATTTTTCGCTTTTTCTTCGCTGTTTGTCAAGCTGCTTCGAGAAATTCCGCCTCAAGAAGTGGTCTTCTTCCGAAGTCTAGTCCAAGTTATTTTTGTTCTTCCACCGCTAATCTACAGCGAAGTCCCAGTATTTGAAGACACCAAACATTTGCCATTTTTGTGCGTTCGCGGTATCGCGGGAACGTTGGCGCTGTGCTGTCAGTTTTACGCTTTCCAGCACATGCCGCTGGCAGATGCCACTGTTATCGTGTTTTCTTCTCCCATATTTACGGGAGTACTGGCGCATTTTTTGTTAGGGGAGGCGTGGGGCCTTTTCGACGCTTTGGCAACATTTTTGTGCTTTATAGGCGTAGTACTGATAGCTAGACCAACGTTTTTGTTTACGAGACAGACAGAGCCAACCAACGAAGAAAGCGACTTTGAACAGGTAAAATAGTGATTTTTATTTATTGAAAAATGCAAACTTAATTTTTGCATTTTTTGAATTATCATCCAATTGTTAAATGCTTCGACATGCTTTGGCAAATTATAGAACATTAGAGTATTACGCGCGCGCGAGGAAATCGCGCGTGTCATTTAGTTTGTGTCGGCCCATTTTTTTTCTTGGCGATTTCACATCTCAATCAACTTTAAAAAAGAAACAATTTTTAACAGCAACGTACCTAACGGCCGAACATTTTATTTGTTGTAGATAACTGCTAGCCTGGTTGCTCTGTGTGGTGCTATTTTGACGTCCATTGCGCTGATCGCGATCAGAAAGCTCAAAGGCGTCAACTTTTTGGTGCCAGTATTCTATGTAGGGCTGTCCAGCGTGGTCTTAACAACAGGGGCGATCCTTGCAGCTGATTCTTTCCAGAGTGTCATATGTGGCCACTCGCACGAGTGGTTCCTTTTTGGACTTGGCATGTGTGGACTGGGTAGGTTTAAATTTACTCTGAGATGAATAAGACTTCCTTACACCTTAACTTGTTTACACGTAGTATTAAATTTACCTCGAACGTATGCTTTCTGCCCAGTGTTCATGAGCTAAATGTGCCCATTTCAAACAGATATACAGCCTTTTCCAACCAGTAACTTTCCCTGTTTTTTTAACAACTCTCCCCTCCAGGATGGCTGACCAGACAGACAATCTTTTTTCATAACGCTTGGAAGGGAGGGGTGGGGTAAGTGGGTAGAAAGGAGAGGGATGAGGGGGGAAGGGACGGAGGGGCGAGGGATCCGTGTGCCAAGTAAATTTTTCTATTGATCACCCGATCTTAAAGATTTCTAACAAAATTCGTTTCAACTACTTTACTCAAGGTGGCCAAGCACTCCTCACCAAATCCCTGCAGTTAGAGAGGGCAGGCGTGGTCGCTCTCGTGCGCACCCTGGACATTGCGTTAGCCTTCATTTTACAGCTCCTGTTCTTGGATTACGCTGCCAATATTTACAGTATCGCAGGCGCGGCGTTAGTTTTGGGCTGCAATGTGCTGGTGATTTTGAAACGAGGCGGATGCTTACCAACCAAGGAAGTAGAAGAAAGCGAGGGAAAATTACCTGAAGAGAAGCAAAGCCTGATGGGAACAGTTAAAAAACAACTCTATGCGAAAATGATCCCCAAAAGCTACTGAAGCTAAGGAGTTTTTAAACTTAAACCCATTACCTCGTTATATCAGTATGCATATTCTCCATACTGTTCTCTATACATTTCCTAAGGTGCTGACAAGGAGAATTTGTTTAACAATCATGAGCTTCTTTAATTGGTGATCATTTCCATTATTCTCATAACCTTAATGTTTGATTCAAGGGTGATATTATAAGGAGAATTAGATGCTAATCATACTTGGGGAATATGAATTAAAGAAATTTACTTAACTTTCTTAGCTACAAGCCAGCGGCCCACGTTTAAATCGTTGAAGGTACAGCTTAGTGTAATCTCTTCAAGTTTTCTGCTGTTACAAAGGGAATTATCTAAATGCTTACCTTTGTTATTTCAATAAGACATGATGATGGCGATACAATTTGAATAAATCTGTCACATCCTTACTGCTTATTAGAGTTCAGATGACCCCTGTCACTGAGTTCCAAAAGGGTCACATGGTTTTGAGACACTTTCAAGAATTTTGCAAAAACACTCATCTACGCCAACTAGATTGGCTGGATCAAAAAAATTTAACTACTGATAAAAATTTCCTCATATGTGAATGTGTTCCCTATTTTTCCTTTGAGTGGCCGAAACCTTTAATAGGAAAAAATAGCAATTCTGGTAAATGTAAGAAGCGTTCCCTGCACTCAGTACATATTGCAGGCCTATGCATGTAATGACCGAGGAAAGTTGGTACTGATTGGAGCGCGTAAGTCGCCTGGTTGTTTTTACCCTGTTTGCCAACCTAACATGGATTCCTTCCAAGCCAAGGACAAGACTTGGCTCGGAGTAGAGGCGCTTTTGTCTGATTTGCAAAATTTAATCGACGATCGGGACTCTGCAGATGTATTGTTTCTAGTAGGCCATGATGAAACTGCAATATACGCTCACAGGCTTATACTGGTAACAAGATGTAAACATTTCCAGAATAGAAAACGAGAGCTGTGGTCTTCTAAAGCGGTTCATTCACAGTTGACCGTGAGAAAGCCCGAATTCCGACCTGATGTGTTCCGCGAGGTTTTGAAGTTTTTGTATACCGGAAAGGTAACTCGTAAAATGCGATTAAAAATCGATTTTGATTGTTGTACATACTTTGTGTATATTTAACATCGAATAACAAGCAGTGAAGTTATTTGTTTAGTGACGCGAAACTATGTATACAGGGTATGAATTTTTTATCTTTAGATCGTATGAGCGTTGTAGATTATAAAAATTTAACCTCAAGCCACTTTCATTCAGTGGTAAATGTTTTTGTACTCTCGGACTTAAAACAGCTTTCTAGCTGTCAGAATAAGAAATCTGCTTCTTGATACACATGCCTTTCGCGTCCTTCTACTCCTAAAATTCGGTGCTAGATGTAAAATTCGTATATTTCAGCTATTATGGTCTTGATTTGGTAATAATGAAGAACAGCTCCCGTTTGTCAGTTTTTGATATACCCCAGAATTCATGTAGGGTCTCTATCCACTGAAGTTTGGATAATAAATAAGGCAGTATGGTACTAGTGTTACCAAAAACTTACTGACAGATTACCTAGCTGAGATGTTTTCCTTAAAACTGGCGGCAAATATTGGGTTAACTTTTGGCCAATAGTTGGCCAAGAGGTTCTTTTTAGGGAGTTGTTCTTCACGATTACACCTGATTTTGATGACCCAAATTGAAAAAAAGACCACTTTTATTAGGTTGAACTTCACAGTCGCACAGCCTTTGAAATGCTGAGAATAGCAGAGGATATGGAAATAACTGATTTACAGTTAGCCTGTGAACAGTATTTTATGGACAATCTGAGTACTGAAAGTGCTTCAGAATTTCTAGCAGATGCAATGTCGCTTTCCAGGGGATTCAATGCAAGGGGCATGTCTTCACTTGTGGATAAATGCATTGGATTTATGGAGGAAAATGCTGAAGAGGTTGTAAAAACTGAAGGGTTTCTTCTCCTTCCTAAACCAGCAATGATCAGACTTGTGTCAAGTGAACAGGTACATGTGACAAGTTTAACAGTTGATGGTGTTCAAACTTCAAGAGTCAGGGTCGAGGAGCCTTTGTGTGGTAACCTGTACCAAGTGTTTGGTCAGTAAAATAAAGCGCAATTGTAAATGCCACCATAGTTGTAACTGAGTGAAAAAATTGAGAGAAGTTTAGGTGGGATTGTAACCTAACCCAAAATTTTAATTTTGCTTGGTTTTGCTCTCTAAATGCTTGGAACAGGTTATTGTGTGGTTTCAGTGCAAACTCCTCTTCACCACACCATGATTAAGGGGAACCTGTGTATTCCACGGACATAAACTTAAGAACTGAGAAAAAAAGTCTCAAATAAATATTCTAGCCTTTTCATCTGGTACCTTCCTTGAATATCTACCTGTATTTTAAGGGAAAGTGTCATCATTTAGAGACTATTATTGCAAGTCTGCAGAGCAGGCATGATTTTGGCAAGCAAATGCTCAGTATTTTCTCAGCAAAAATTATACCTGCCATCTTTGATTTTAATGGCAGTTGAAGGCTTGGGAGAGAAAGAAAATTGCACGAAGGGGGTGTGCAACAGTCAAAATTAAGGAGAGGGATGGGGATAGGGGAGTAAATATTTGCCTTTCCCCCACCCATACCCCACCATCCACTCTTACACTAAATCAAACATGGCTGGTGGGATAAACAATTGCAAACTTATAACATTAACTCACCCTTATAAGATGCCTGCACTGCAAGCTATATAATTGCTGGCATGAATTTTTCTTCCAATTAATTGAGGGTGGTTGTTTTACTTGGCTCCTATGGTACAACTTTCATCCCGAGGCCATCCCCAATTTTAGACTTACCAGTAGGCTTTATTTTCACTCTCCTCCTGCACAAAGTTTGCAGTGTCGGAAGAAGAGCTTTGGCGAGCTGTTCTGCTTTGGGCAAAAAGGGGAACCAGGGTAAACAAGCCAACCAGTCAGTGGACAGAAGAGGAGAACAAGAAGATTAAAGAGGTGTGCCATTTACACTGAGCCTATTTGTTTATTACCCACCATCATCATCCAAAGTGTTGTCACATTTTCCCTTTACAGGAGTGTAGCCAGTATTTCTTTAAGGGGGGTCACACTGTGTCAGGGGGTACTCACCAGGTTGTCATGTTGACCCCCATGCCATGTCTTACTTAATGTGACCAAAAAAGGTTTTCTGGGGTGCCTGTGAGAGGCAAAGGTAGTCCAGAACCCCCCTTCCCACCCCCTTCCTCCAGCTATACCCTTGCTTTACCACCTCATCAATGGAGATGAGCCCACCCTACCCAAATGGAATTGTACACTTTTTCCCATTCAAGTAGAATTATGTATTTTAATTTTTCTTTTTTAAATCTCCTTATTAAACAAGGTTGTCTCATCAAGATGGTGCTTTAGTGGGGAAGTTGTTTGTGTATGTATGTGTGTTGTTAAACCCTTTACGCCCTAATATCAATGTGTATATTCTCCATACTGTTATCTATACTTTTTCCAAGGTGCTGACAAAGAGAATTTGTTTAACAATCAAGAGCTTCTTTAACTGATAATCATTTTCTCTCCTCTTGTGACATTACTGCGTGTTTCAGGGGTACTATTATAAGAATAAATGCGATGGTGGCCACTCTTGGGGATCAAAGGTTTAATCCAGTAAATACAACTACCATAATGCACATTCATCTAGTAGAGTTACTAATTCATGTTGTTTACTTACTTTTGTATTTAAGGCAATGTCAGGTGTTATTGAACACATCAAACTGCTGTTGATTGACAGCAGTGTGTACGCTGAAGAAGTGGAACCGACTGGAGTAGTCCCTATGGAGGTGTCTTTAGAAAGGTAAGCTTCATTGTCTTGTTTATTGTAATTAATCTTGTTTTTGATTCAATTTTCACCAGATGACGATGTGTCAATTTTCTGCTACTCCTGAAACTAATCCTGTTTTAGTATCTCCTTAAAAATTGCCAGTGTTCTAAATATAATAATATGTTATCTATGTTCTCACTCAGGGCGAAAACACACTGTGCAAAATGTTGTGCTTCAGTTTAAAAAACATGTGAAAGCAGAGTTTAGTGCTTAATACTGACAATATGTTTTTCTAAGGTATCGCTTTGCAGCAGTGCCAACCCATTTCAGAAAAGCTGAGGATCCCCGTTTAAGACCAAGAGCTTCTCAAAAGTTGTTCCATAGTTCAACTTTGCTAACGAAGGACTGCCTCAAATTTCAAAACATGCTCAATGCTTGGTTTGGGAATGAATATCAGGAATGGCAGTTACTTTACAAAGCTTCAAAGGATGGCTTTTCAGCTGTAGCATTTCATACAAAGTGTGATGGACATTCACCCACATTTACAGTTGTTCTGGTGAGTAAATATAAAATTAACCCTTTAACTCCCAAGATTTCATTAGCAATTCTCCTTACAGTCTGCCAAATGATTCTCATTATGTCAGTTTGGAGAATTTGGTATCAGATCATTTAGTAATCCCATAATTGATATTTTTCTTAATTCTCATCACTTGTTTACATGATATGGTACAGATATAGTAAGGAGAAATTCTGTCTTGGTCACTCATGGGAGTGAAAAGGTTAAGGCAAAAACTTTTCCAGGGATATTTCTGACAGTGCAACTTAAGATCAGGGCATGAAATTAATTTTTTTTTCTGATAGCCCCTGGCTCCTAAATTCTTCAAAGTGGTAGCCAATTCAAAAAAAGTTGGTCGCCATTTTCAAAAACAAACAAAACCTTTTTTATGCCATCAGCATTCTAGATAGACCCTCCAAAATTATCTTTAACATACTACAAAGTGGACACTAGGATGGATGATAGACAAAGTTCAAGGCCACCTAAATCCATGATGGCATCTAGTTATTGATCAATATGCATGTGCTGCATTTTGGAAACAGACTTAATGAGGAAGTTTGCCGCTGATTTGTCTTTGCAAATCTTTTTAATTTTATATCTCTTGGTAAGGTTATGATGAAACATTCCAGTCGCCAATTTGGCGACTGATTTTCAGGATTTGGTCGCCAAAGTGAAAAATTTAGTTGCATTGGCAATTGTTTTAGGTGCAATTTCACACCCTGAAGATATAAGTACAAGTAAGCCTTTTGAATTACCCTCTAGTTTTATCTTTTAGATTTCTGTTATGAAGAACAAATATCTTTTACTGCTGGTCTCTTTCCTTGTGAAACATAAAGATAATTTGACATTGAGTCAATCATGTAGAACTTTATTCATGCATCCCTTTAATTTCTGGAAGTTCCCAGGAACTAAGTCTGAGGTTTCAGACCTCAGAACTCCCTTATAGTTTGTTTTTACAAGCCAGTTTTTCTCTTTCATGCATTCTCATGTCAACATCATATCTCAGGGAACAAATGGAAATGTTTGTGGTGGATACAGTGATCAGCCATGGAGAAGTGATATTCCTCGTGGAAAATACATGCCATCTGAAAGGTGGGTTTCTTGTTTAAAATTTGCTGAAAATTGTTTTACCTATGAAATGTCCTGACTTTTATGGTAACATTCTATTCATAAATATATTTTTTATTTAGATTAAACCCATAAATACGATCAAAGGTTCTAGGAGTTTCTTCCAATCTACATTTCGTAATGTTTTTTACCTATGATTAATAGGGCATTTTTGTTTACACTGGTGAATTCTGAAGGTGTTCCTCCAACCAAGTATGATGTAACACATCCTAAATATGCTACTCTACATCATCCAAGGTTTGTTGACAAAAATAACTTTTAGCTAATTTTTCATTTAAGTGTTGAAAGTAGCCTGCAGATTAGGTTTTCTTTCTTTTTTTTTGCATTTTTCAGTCAAACGAAGGCTAGCACAAGGCAAGTGTGAAGTGTGAGTCAATGCATTATTTTTTGGGGCTCCTCTCCTTGTGTATAACTTGCAATTTATATTTGCCTTGCACTTGTCTCCATTCAACTGTGAAATGGAAAAAAATTACACCACAGGCTATATTGAAAGCTACGCTCATTCAATTTAAAAGAACCCCAAAGAAATCAAATTATTCAACCCTTAAACTCCCAGAAGTGATTAACATGTACCTCCATCAAAAAATACCCATACATTATCCAACAAACAGGTAATAAGAAAACACAAACTAATCAGGCAGAAGATGTTATCTTGATCTCGCAACAAATTCTCATAACTAACTCACAAGGTAATGTGTAGTAGCAAGAGGGGAGAATTAACGATCAGATCTTGGGAGTTAAAGGGTTAAAACTTGCAAAAAATGTATAATTTTTTTTTTTTTTTGAGACTGAAAAGTTGTGGTGACTTGTTTTGTAAGTTTTATTCTAAGTTGTTCTGTATATTTGTTTTATTTGAGAATCAAGCTTAGTACATTCTTCAGAGTGAAGATGAAGGTCTGGCAGACCATAGTCAGAATCAGTTTTAGGAAGAAATTTTATATCTAATATTTATCATTTTTTTCTCTCTGTCAGATATGGACCCATGTTTGGGGCAGGGGCAGATCTGTGTATCAGTGATGAGTGTCACGAGAGGCCTGAGTCCTACTCAAACTTACCTCACTCCTATGATGGTCCGCAGGCCTCAACCAGTCTTCTCATGGGAGACTACAACTTCACAGTAAAAGACTATGAAGTGTTTGGTTTGAAGGCAGAGCCACTTTATGAAAGAGTCTAATGAGTGGAGCCAGAAAAAGATGTTTTACATGTAACTAGAAAGATAATCTTTTCATTAGTGATGTAACAAATTTCTACATGAATCATGTTACCTCGAGAAGGCAGATCAATATCAGTATCTGGGCAAGGGCCCACCTACCCCTCCCCTAACCCAACATTCACCCTAAATTGTTATCAATTGACTGTTGTTGGGTTAGGGGAGGGGTTGGTGGGCCATTTCCCAGATACTGATATCGATCCGAGAAGGCTAAGGCATCAAAACTCCTTCAAACATTGGATTGTATAAGAGTTTACACAACAGAGTTGATCATGTCTTCTTTTCATAATGCACATGGACAAGGTGTTTGTAAAATACATGAGGAAAATTTTATTTCAATGCTTGTTACTCATTATAATTATGTGTTTTTGCATACTTGTATATGATAGCAGTATGTTATATTTAAAATCAATTGTAATAAAAGAAAAGTATTACTGGTAATAGAATTTGTTGATAAAACTTGTTTTGTATTCTCAGTCGCCATAGAGAGCAGTTAACGGTCAAATATGGTGGCTGAAAGAGAAAAATTTCTATGCAGAAACTTTTGAGGACTCATATATATATGCTGCCTGATAAAAGAGTTGCACATTTTGTTTGACCCGTCAAATTACGAATACTCAGCAAATTACGACCGAGAGGGACTGAGCCTCTAAACCTACCCATGATGCTTTTCGATAAATATTGTTCCCCTCCGCCATCTTGTTTTACGTGAAGCACAGCATCTGTCGGATAAGGATTCTGTTTTAAAGGAGTCAATCGGTAGACATTAAACAATGTTTCTTCAACGAGCTTGTAATACAATGAGGATGGGCTTACTAAGAAGAGCCATGAGCACTGGGAGAAGGCCAGAAACTCCCGAAAGACTGGTGAGATCTTGTCGTAGTTCCTTAAATTGTTGAATGCTCTTCACGGGTCTAAACCTCTTCCACGAATTGTAGGATTGTATTAGCTTCATAAATGACTGAATGATGATTGAAATAGATGTTTAATATTTCTACCTATCATGTTTTACACTGATTGCCGTAATGAGAAGTGTTGTAAAATGTTTCATGCGGTCAAAATACACCACATACCATATCGTTAACTTTCAGAGGGGCAATATTATATAACCTTGATAAGATCGCAAATTGTGGTCGAGCTATCGATGTCGATGTTCGTTTAAAAATGAGAATGGATAATTTTCATTTCGTGTTTAATGAAAGGAAAACTACTATTTAAAGCATCAAGCCAGTTTTGACCCAACCGAGGTCAAAGCGTAGAGTCCTTGGGTCTCAAACTGTCTGTGTCTATCGTGTTGTATTCATTGGAACTTCCAACATGCGAAGACAGACAGAGAAAAATTAAAATGCTTTTAACAACAACTATCATTCAAGGACAACTTTCAAATATAGGTCACTACTCCTCTATTGTAATTTACTTATTAGGGAATTCTTCAGGGGAACCATACCTTGAACAAACCCCATACAGCAGTGACACATAAAATTCTTTATGTAGATACCAATACCACCCTTAAAATTGTGTTTGAAGTTCATACCAGCAAAGAAGTGTGGCCTGCTAGGAGAATACCAGCTCACTTGGTGCCGTAAATAACCTAAAGCTATGCAAAGTGGGACTAGTTGTAGCAGTGTAAATTTGAATATAAAATTAATACATGTATTTTATCACATGGTGACACTTCTTTTCTCAACAGACTCCTGTTCAACATGTTGCAGCCTTTTCTGCCTTTTTCTTTGGAATCCTGGGCCCTGGAATTTATCTGATGCTTACACGTGACAAACCACTCAGCGAACATTGACGAGGGATTGGTGCCATGATACCATTTATTTCAAAGACCAGCTACTTTTGTTTACATTTATGTTGACTACTAAATTGTGGAAGTGTGACTAACTAGAAAGAATTTGTAAAGAACTTTTGATGAACTGTTATGGTGTATGGCTTTTTTAGGAATTTTGCACTGAGTTTTATTGTTACCTTGGTGTATAATGAAACTCACAGTAAATTGTTGAGGATGATTTGACTGTTTTTCTGGAATGTATCTGAGTAATCACAGAGTACAGTAAACTGTTTAAGATCTTGTTAAGGTGCTTGATTGTAATCATTGACTCTTGTTTCACACTTTTTACATTCATACTGTGCTGAACTTGTGGGGTACACTCTACTCTCCATCATCAAATCCTTCTTTTGTTGATTATCATCAACAGTCACCACTTCACAAATTTAGTGCAGTCTACCCTAAAACATATCACTTCAATCATTATGTCTCCTATTTAACCTAACTGGTAATGTGTAAGTGTCATGTCACACAACTTCCTTTTAATACTCAGATAATTGGGTTGTAATCTTCAATTGCTTGAGCTTGTTACTCAGAATTTTTGGTAAAAATATTATGGAGTTAGAAAAACATTTCTCACCCCTTTTTTAGCAAAGTTTTTATTTGGCTTGAAGCTTAAGCACATATATTGGGGCTGTCACAAATGTTGAGTAATTGATCTAAACTGAACTTGACTCGGTAACGAGTCCTATGCTTTTATTTAGACCTAAATTTGTAAGAACTCGATTCTGACTTCAACCATACATTTCTGATTTGCATTAATTTTATGAGAAGGTCATCCCCTTCACCGTCCCCAGGGAAAAGTGGTGGGGCTTGATTATGATACAAGCATCAGAAACTTAGTGCGTGAGCTTGTTACCAGGAGATGGGCTCCTAGCAACACACATAAATTCTTTATGTGTGTGATTAACAGTTTTTTTTAACCTGTGATTAATTTCTTTTTTCTTATACCTTGGCCATACCTGGATGTGCTGCAATCTGTTACAAAATTGTATGTCTCACTGCAGAGTAACGAAATAAAATGATGAGCTCCATTGATCATATTGTTGAAAACATCTGGTAGCCCCCTGTGAGTGCCCTCCCCGCCTCGTCAAACTTACTAGCTCTCAACCCACCCCTCTCTCTATCTCGAAAATAGGGGTATCCCCTAAGTCTTTGCGATTAAAGTTATTTTTCCCGCTAAACAAAATGGCGGCTTGTATTCTTGACGGAGAGAAACTTTGTGAGGTTTCTGGCGAAGTAAAATGGTCAAATGTGGAACGCTATAATCTGGAATATTGCCATGGATCATTAGCTCTCTATAAACTGAGTACCAGTTTTTATATACATGGAATTACAAAAGCAAAACGCGTGAAGGTAATTTCAGTTTACACTGCGTAATTAGTAATTTAAACATCATGTCAAAATCGTTCCTTTTCTTAACGGCGTTTGAAGTAGAACACTTCACGCTTGTTGACCGCTCTGTCAAGAGGCTATACTTGGCTACTGTTTGACATTTTTTTGTCATTTCCTTGGGCACACAACCGTTCATAGCATAACAGAACCTGGACCGTATCTGTTTTGTTTATTCATTCCATTCATTCGAATGGCTGATTCGAAGACCTTTATTGTTTGCCAATGAATATAGTTTACAGCACTGAGCTATAGCTAAATGGGTAGTTATATTTTAGCGAAAAAATGAATTTGATTTTAAAAGATGTAGCTCAGACAGCTATTGTTTTAATGAAAAAGTATGCAATGCATAAAACTCCACTGCTTAGCTCTTCAGATTAGTCTGGTTTAGGCCAGATATGGCATATACATTGGCTGTTACGTTGCTTTAAAGTCTTATTTGATACTAATACAGTTGAACCCCGATTATCCCGACTTGTTGGGATTAGACAAAACAGTCCAGATAATCGAGGGTCCGGATTATCGATGATATAAATATTAATGGGGATCAAAAACTGATTAAATTAAGAAGGCAACACTTTATAATGAAACAAAACATTTACACATCGTTTTGAAAAAAATATGGTCTACATCTTCACTGTTTGTTGTGAATACCTCAGCACATGTGTATTAACAATTAAAATTAACAAAAATCAAACGATTCAATAATACATTTGTACTCTTAAATGTAAATATTTAACCGTGTTCAATTCTTTGAATTTCAGTTCCTCTTGAAGCCTGATAAATTTTCATTTCAAAGCCGTGAGTCACGGCTAACTTTGTCTTTTACTGAGCGTGGCAAATCAGCAGTTTCCATGCACTTGAGAGAGGCAGAACCTAACCAGCTGCGAGCATTTATAGATGTTTTGAACAATGTAAAAGCATATAATGCTTCTTTTAAAGGTGAGAAAATGGGAAAATTGAAGGTAATTTGTATTTAACCTTTTGACCCTTAAGAGTGACCAGCATCTAATTTCTCCTAACATCATCACCCCTGAATCACACATCAAGGTCATGAGAATAAAGGAAATGGTCACCAACTAACAAAGCTCTTGATTGTTACACAAATTCTCCTTGTCAGCACCAAGGGAAATGTATAAGAGAACAGTATGGAGAATATGCATACCAATGTGAGTGTACAAAAGGTGAAAGATAGCAGTTTCGACTTCCTTTGCATGGTGTGATTTAGGAAAAACTCTCAATGCGTATTGGAGCAATTAATAAAATAGTTGTTTACCTCTTAGTTTGATTACATAGAATTACTACTTTTGTTATCTCTGATTTGTAGGAAAATTGATTTCATCCTCTTCAAAAGGAAAAGATATAGAAAATGCCGAGGTAAGCTTAAACCTTTGATCATCAAGAGTTGAACAGTATCTCATATTTCTTACACATCACCCTTAAATTGCAACTTGAAGTCATAAGAATAAAAGAAATGATCACCAACTGAAGAAACTCTTGATTTTTTAAACAAAGTGTCAGTTTCAGCACCTTAACCGTTTAAGCCCTAATAGTGACCAGCATCTAATTTCTCCTAACAATATCACTGCCTGATCAAATGTACAGATCATCAGAATGAATGAAATGATTACCAAAGATGAAATGTCGTGATGTTTGATCAAATTCTCTCAATCAGTAAAATAAGAAACATATGAAGGACAATGATGAGAATATACATGTTGATATTGGGGCTTAAAGGGTTAAGTAATGTATAGTGAACAATATGGAGAATATGCATGCTGATGATAGGTGTAAAGGGGTCAAGAGCATTAAAAAAAAAAAAAAGGCTGGTATCTGGTCTACTAGAAATAGTGGTACTCATTGTAACTTCAGACAATCAAAAAATATTTGATATTAATGGGTTTCTAGGCTTGTTCAACTAACCCTCTCTTTCCTTGGTCATCAGATAAAACTAAATGGGAATCAAGTCCTGTAAATTATACAATGAATTATTATACTTTATAAAATAATTCAAATAGTACGCGTGCTCTGATTGGCCATAAAACCATTTTACATGAGCGTATGTAAACACAGTTTTCGTTTCTCTTTCATTAGTTATTTTATAAAAGAAATGTAAAATGCTTTCCGTGTTTACATAGCCTGATGTAAACACTTGGGAGGTTGGGAGAACACTTGATAAGCTGGAAACCACTCTGCTTCACGTCATGGTTTCCTACGCTCATCTCATGTTCTCCCAACCTCCCAAGTGTTTACATCAGGCTATGTAAACACAGAAACCGTTTTACATTTCTTCATCAGACAACAATCTGTGAACATACTTTTTCACTGCAGAACTTGCCCTTGAACAACATCCACTCCAATGCGTCATCACCAAGAGGAAAATATGAATCACCTTTGAGAAGAAACTTGATGAGATCATCACCTTCTGCGAGGACAAACAAGTAAGTTCCTTAAACTTTTTATCCTTAAGAGTGACTAGCATAGAGTTTCTCTGTACAGTATCACCTCCAAATCACACATCAAGGCCATGAGGATAAAGGAAATGATTGTCAACTGAAGAAAATCAAATTCTCCTTGCCAGGACTGTTGGAAATGTATACAGAACAGTATGGAGAATATGTATACTGATGTTAGGGTGTTACAGGTTAACCCTGTTATTCCCAAGATCTAACTTTAAGCTCTCCACACTTTCTGTTATGCACTTCCTCTAATCGAGCTCTGATAATCTGGTAATAGATCAATCAGTATTCCCTTCTTGATATTTCACACTCTTCTCATCTTCTTCTACTGTGAAATTAGAGAATTTGATATAGTAAGGAGGAATTTTTTCGGTAATTCCTGGGAGTGAAACTTTATCAGAGTTGATGCAAGAGCCAGCAATCTTTCAGCCTCAAAGAGCTTTTGTTGGGTTAAAATGAGTTTTTCTTTCAATATGTGGGTCAGTTATAAGTGCTAACATTTTTGCACATTTTTTTCCCCTACTTTAGACTCAACAGACATCATGAAATAAGCACTATCAGTAATTCTGTTTTTGTTGATCAATCCATTTTTTTTTTTAGACTAACCCCTAGTGTTCAGCGCAATCTCCATGCCAAGCAGATGAATCCACCTTCATCAAACAGATCACCAAATAAAACCCCTCTTGTGGATAAAACATTTGCAAGAGGTTTGTATTAATATAATAAGAAAGCCCTCAAGGCTCGTGCACATGAGTGAAGTATTGCTAAACTGTACACCAAATTTTGATTCCAAATTTTCAGCTGAGAAATTAGACCCTATATGTCTGAACCCCAGAGCCAAGTGACCTGTCCAGCGAGGGCTTAGCCTGGTTCCCATGGGATGAAGCAACTAGGGGTAATACTACTTTCCCCTGGATAGGATGCCAGTCCTTTGCAATACCCTCCCCTTCTTGGCCCATCCAGTGAGGGTGCCTGGTTTCCATAGCATGAAGGGAGTAGGAGTAATACTACTCCCCCCTGGATTGGATTCCAGTCATTTGCAATACTCCTCCCCCCCTTCTGCCCAGCATTTCATCAAGGCTGACAATTCATTGGTACCCATTTATGTTCTTGGGTGGGGAGAGGCATTGTGAAATTTAAGCATTTTCCCAAGAAAACAACACAGTGACTTGGCCAGGTCTCAAACCTAGTCCTCTCAACCCAGGATTCACTTTGCTAACAATCAGACCATTGGGTCTCTCCCAGTATTCAGAGTCAACTATAAATACAATTCATATTTGAGTGTATCAGGAATTACAGACTTTTCAGCTGTAAAGGTCAGGGCTCAAAACTGTCTTCGATTATTTTATAACAGATAATCTCAGCAATACATCTAGTGGTGGAAAGTCAGTCACTTCATTTTATGGATCACAAAATTTAACACAGTCCCCAAGTGAATGGTCAGTAATTTAAAATTTTATTTTGGGCTTGGTATACAAATGGGAAAGATGATGCACATCTTCTGTCCTGATTGGCTAGAAAGTGGCAAGAACAGCCTGTCACATCCATCCAGCTTTGCCTTCTTTGCAAAACCTGTTATGTGATTGGCTTACTGAGGAGGAAAGTCGTGAGGTGTTTGTTGCATTAAGTTATTCTTTTGACAAATTATGACCCAATTATGGATATATCTTCATGTGAGAATAAATAAAATACAACACACCTATGGTCAGAAGTGACTTTGCAGGGAATGAACCATTCTGTTACATGAATTGTTGCCAGTAAATTTGAGGTTTAGAGTTTTATAAATGGGTTGACAAGAGATAGAGATTTTCCAAGTAAGCCTGATATTTAAAAAACTCAAGGGATGAGAGGAAAGGAATGCTTATTTGGTCATTAAGGACTATGCCCAGTTTAGCATGGGTGTGCTTATTGCTGGCAGAACAGTAGATTACTATTAAGTAGAAATTGAGTGATTCATCTGGGTCAAGTTGTTCAAAGCACAATTAAGATGTTAACAATCAGATCTTGGGAGTTAGAGGGTTAAACTTTTAATCCTGGATAATCACTAACTACCTCTCCAACAAGCAAGGTACAAACAACATCTGGAGATGGATGGACATAAATAATGGTTCATTTTCATTCACAGGAAATCTGCAAAGAATGTTAGGGGCCCAGGCTTGATGCCTGCACCTCAAACAATACGTCTGACAAGTCAGATATCTTTCAGATCCCGTGAGAAGCTTCTCTACGAGAGAGATTTTGCATTGACAGGGTAGGAAAGTGCAGTCTAATTTCCTGTATCATTATGATCATTCCAAAGAAAGATTTTATAGAATCTGAACTTGCCCATGGTCTTTATTTGGGTACAGATCATTCTGGCAGTAAATTATAAATTACAAAAGGCTCATTACATTTTAAAATACTATTCCAGTTCCTGAAGTGAACAAAAAGCAATTTCCTCTTACCAATACCAAAGCAATTATTATTGCTTACCATACCAATACATTTTAAGCAGAAAGATTGATTTAAGAGGGACATATCAAAAGAAGGGATGTTGTTTGATTAAACATCAAATTATTTTGATAAAAATTACAAAAGTTTTGCAGAATTAAGAACTCAAAGATGTGAACAATAAATATTTGGGTTGCAATGTTCCATGTGAGCCTATACTTGTGACAATGACAGCTGTCCAGAAGAGCCCTGAAGGCTCATTGCAGTTAGCTTTGTTACACTTTCATTCAATGAAATCAAATCTGAAATACACAAATTGAATTTTTATGGTTGCAGCTTTTCAAACTTGGGAAATACTTGCTACATGAATGCCATTCTTCAATCATTACTTGGTTTGCCACCATTTGTTCAGGATCTTTCTAACAGAGCTTTGTTGGAAAATGTTCTTCCACACTGTCTGTACAAGTAAGTTTAAAATTACCTCTTTTTTTGTTGTTTGTTTGTTTGTTTTTTTTTGTTTGTTATGGGAGACATCGTGGTGTACTGGTTTGTGCTTTGGATTCCAAGTAAACAGCTCTGGAGTCCAGGTGGTGTCAGTAGAGAGTTTTAGATCCCAGTTTGGTGTGTTCACTGCAAATGTTAAACCATGGTCAGCAGTTTGTGGTTAGAAGTTTTGAGACTTTCAGTTTTTTAGATCAACATCTGCTTTCACCTAAAAAGATAAACATGTGTGCTGCCATCTGAAATTACACAAAGGAAGGAGGTCCTTCATTTCAAACTCAGAATGTGGTTAAAAGATTGATTTTCTAGCATCCAAAATGGATCGGTTATAAAGAAAAGAATGAGAACTTTTGAACAGGAAGTAAAAAAGCATCAAGGGAGTTCCTGAAACTGCCTTGTCCAAAGTTCAAACATTGACGGCAAACGGCAAATGTGACTGCTAGAGTTTGGTCACTTGACTCCTAGATGTTTGCGGTCACACATATTCAGAAACAGTTGTAGATCTAGAACTCCCTAATATGTTGTTTTCTTGGGCAAAGCACTTCACTCTCACAATGCCTCTTTCCATCTAGGAGTGTTAAGTTTTTTTCTTCCTTCCTATTTTCCTTCTTTTCCCACAGATGTCTTCATAGTGTTCTAATGTGTAAAAGAAAGTGTGGAAATCCAGAGGTGCTGAAGAATTGTTTGAGGAAACTTAAGCGAACAATCTCTGAAGCTGCAACACGTTTTTCAGGATATCATCAGCATGTAAGAATTTACAGCATCTATCTCATTCATTGTGCTGTCACAGGAAGTTCACCTTTTGTTTGGGAGAGGTAAAACAAAATAATTATCTGTACCTGGAGCTGGTTGTCCAAAGAATAACAAGCACTTCTGCAAAAGGAAATATTCAACATTTTATTCAGATGTTTGTGGATCTAGCTTTGGGTCTGGTGAATTATGATGTATGCAATTGGAAATGACTTAACCTTTCACACCCTAACATCAGTATGCATATTCTCCATACTGTTCTCCATACATTTTCTTAGTTGCTGACAAGGAGAATTTGTTTAACAATCAAAAGCATCTTTAATTGTTGATAGTTTCCTTTATTCTCACGTGTCATTTTATTTGGGGAGAGGGGAGGTTTCATACTGTTGGGAGAAATTAGATGCTAGTCTTTCTCAGAGGTCAAATGGTGAAATTTTATTGCAGAGAAGTTTGAATTTTATTTGATTTATTTTTACAGGATGCTCACGAGTTCCTTTGTCAAGTGTTTGATCAGCTGAAGGATGATGTGAGCAAATCTAACTTACCATCTTCCAAAGATACCTCAAATGAAAGTAACCCAAAGGTAAGAATTTTGTGGAAAATGTACTGCTAGCACTGATGATATTTGTTTAAATTCAAAGCAGGGCTTTCACCATCATGATGATAAGTTTTTACATATAGCTCCACATTGTATGTTATTTGAGGTTAAAACCAGTGGTAAAAATTTTGATCTCAACAAAATTATACTTTGTAATGAAAACACTTTATTTCCTGCTCCTGTGTAGTTGGCAGATTCACAATGTCCTGTGACAAGATCTTTTGAAAGTGGAGTGGTCCATACAGTCATCTGCAAACAGTAAGTAGTTTATTACAAAGTAGTACTACTGTTGTGTAGCTATGCAAATGATTTTTTAACTTACTCAGGCCTCTTTCCCTTTCATCCCTCCTGTCTTCCTCTTTTCCTCTCTCCCCTTCTTTTTTGTATCCTTTTGATCCTCCAGTTTCCTTTCCTCTTTTCACACTTTGCTAACCTTCCCCTTCCAATTCTTCACCTTTTTTTTCTTTAAATTTTCTCTTTGCCCACTTCAGTTCTTCTTCTTTGCTTTTCTTCTCTCCTTCTCTTTTCTTTTCATCTCCTTTTCTTCCTTACTTCACTACTCTCATTCCCAAAGTCTCTCTCTCTGTCTCTTCCTTCCATCCTTCCTCTTTCCCAGTCTTCCCTTTTTTCCCCTTAAGTCATGCTTCCTCCTCCCAGTCTATCCTCCCCTCCCTCCCCTCCTCTACTCATTTGTTCCCGCTAACTTTCACTGAATACCTATTCCTCTCCTCCCCAATCCCTCTTTTCTTCTTTTGCCTCACCCCACCCCCCTCTCTTTCTCTCAAGCTCATGCCTTCCTTCCTAACTTGCTCTTGTATTCAAACCAGTGTATAAATTTTTGATTTAAACATTTTGCTGTGATTGCTATAAATAAAAATTGTATATATGTTGACATCTAGGTGTGGAGAATCTGCTCCAAAAGAAGAGATTTATCATGCCTTTTCTCTTGACATCCCAGTTCTGTGAGTATATATTCTTGATCCAAGGTTTTTATTCCAACTTAAGTATTTTCCGTTACAGGACACTCATCCTTTAACTTTGAATAAACATACTCCTAACCAACACCTTCACAACATGTAAACTCTAACACTCTGAGCCAAACTTGTTATTTCATTTCATGTTGCCATCAATCATTATCATTGGCATATGACATCTTGAAATGGAAACAAGAAAAATTGGTTTAAATGCTGTGATCACCACTCATAAAATGGTCCTTAAAACCGTGGGACATCATAGCTGTTTTTTATGAGCTCTGCAACACAACCAACAGCAGTGGAAATGAAATCTTTGATGGTTACCTCCAACTCTGTAGCTCACTTTTTGTTGAAAAGCACCATAACTTTTAGAGAAATCAACAGTCCAAACTTCATTTGTCCATTTTGTAGGTGTAATTCCTCAGATAAGTCTCCATTTGGCTCAGCTGTCAGCATGCAAACCCTGCTAGAGAAACACTTTGAGGTAAGCCGCTGAAAAACTAAAAATTGGATCAACCCTTCAACTCCCATAAGTGACCAAGAAAGAATTTCTCCTTATAATGTCACCAAAAATTAAGTAGACAAGTTATGAGAATAAAGAAAAATATCAGTTAGGAGATTATTAGTAGATCCAATATCAAATTCTCCGAACTAACATCATGAGAATTGTATAGGAGATAGTAAAGAGAATTACTATGGAGATTTTGGGAGTTAAAAGGGTAAAGTTTGCATTAAGATGTCAAAGTGATCTGAAGAACATATCTCACAAAAAGCAACATTGATTTTTATCTCATTTTAGGATGAACAGCTTGAGTACACATGTGGAAAATGTGAGTCCAAGGAAGCTATCATTGCACACAGTTTCAGTAGGCTTCCAAGGTTAGTTTTGCCTTTTTCACTTTTTATTAAGGTGGTAGTCTGCCACTCACTGGCAAGTCTGTACTTGATCTAAGTGATGTACCTGATAAATTTATATATCTTAGTCAAAATTTTTTTTAATTAAAAAATTAAACTCACTACATAATATTGAATAGTCACTGCAGAATACATGAGTAGCGGATGGCTATTTTTATATTCCATTAAACAGTGACTTGGATATTTGAATTTAGTTTTGTCATTTCTTTCAGAGTGCTTATTCTGCACTTGAAGCGGTATGGATTTGACAACTTTACTGAAGAACAGGCCAAGAAGCAAGACAAGGTTAAAATTGAAAGGTTCATTAACCTTAGTGAGTATCAACACAACATCTTTCTCTTTGGCAGTTAATACCCATTGTTACTGGGGGCTTGAGATTGTAATCAATACTAGTGCTAATGGAACTAACATTTTCTTGCTGGAAGCTAAAGGTTTTGGGCTAGTTGTCACTGTGATGACTTCATTTTTTAATGTTTTAAATTAGAAAGTTAAATGAGTTGAGGTCAAAAGTACATCACACTGTCTAGTTTTACTTCCACCTCCATGAAAAAGAGGAAACTTGCATAAACAAATTCTGTTGACATCAAACACATCCATCTTTTGACACACACTTTGCAAACATGATCACTTTTAAAGGCAAGTGCAGAATTTCATGTTGTAACTTCTTACATCTTACATCATAGTAAAGCTAAATTAGTGGTACTGCAGGTACATTCAGATCCAGCTTTTAAATTGGCAACTCAAAATTTAGTGCTGGCAACCATTTTTTCACCATCAAGGTGCCAAAAGGCAATTAGAAATTTCTCCTTGTTATTTTGGACCTTGTTACTGGAAGTACACAAGAGTCAAGTATTCATGATTCATCTTGTCTGTAGGTATGCTGTGCTCATCAACATCTAGGCCTCCATTGCCATTCCAACCAAAGTCATCACTCAAATTGTAAGTAATGTGTAGCAAGAAAACTAGCCGTTTTTTTTTTTTTTTTTTTAACAAAACCACCCATTAAACTATCTTCAATTTAGCTGAATCTTTTATCTGAACATTTATTTTTGTGAATGGTGTCCAGAAGGCTAGACACTAGACATGGAAGGACATTTATTTAATGAAAACACCCCCCCCCCCCCATGTTGCTGTGAGGTGTTCAGTAGTAGATCACAGATGACATAAAAATAAGATAAGAACAAAACATTATTACTCAAAGGACAGCCAAGTGTGTCACTGATGTTCTTCCCACATTTTGACAGCTTCCGAGATCTTTTCCTGAACAGATGTGCAGCAACATGGTGTAAAGTTATTGTGTGGGCCTCAGTTACAGTCAACTTACTTTTATTGTAAACAGTGGTACAACCAGAATTCCTCAAAACAAGAACGATAACCACACAACGTCGAGCCTGCCATGTGTCCCTGCATAACGCATGCGCGAGACCTATAACCGCAGACCTGATATGTTTACATCTCCACCCTGAAAAGTCTAATGGGTGTGGCAGCGGGACTAACTACAATACAAAATGTTCGGCTAGTTAGGTATAACGCAACGACAGCTTATAATAGCTTTAAACTGAAATGTTTTCTCAGTCTGTACCGAAGTTTATAAGTCCAATCTAGATGGTTTCCTTACAACACGGCCACTCCTGGTTGTCAAAGGCAGACCATCACTTTTCTCAGTGGGTTGAGCTGGCTTTTGGGGTGTCTGTGGTTGCTTCGATGACAAAACGTCGTGGGGTGTCGCCATAGGTGTGGTGGGCTGATAAGAGGAAGTGTCCCGATTGTTCTCCAACTGTTCTTCAGAGGTTGATACTCTTTCACCCGACAGTTTCAGTTGTACTCTGTTGCGCCTTAGCTCTGAACCACCAGCTGTCTTTACTACGTATGACCTTGGCTGGGTAGTTTCTCGCTTTACTTCTACTGGAACCCAAGTCTTGGTTCGCAGTTGGAACACAGACACCTCTTGACCTGGTACTAGCTTTTGGAGTTCACGAGGGGACTTCCCATCATACTGCTGTTTCTGGACATCTTGTCGATGCTGTAGTTGCTCTTGGTTACATTCCATGGTTTGAGAGCGCTGTAGTCGTCCACTGCAAGGTAGTTGTGTGCGATAATCTCTTTGGTTTAGAACCTTAGCTGGTGAGGGTAGGTTGCTGTCAATAGGCGTGGTTCGATACGATAAAAGTGCGAGATAAGGATCTTGTCCGGCGGCATCTGATTTCTTCAACAGGTTTTTTACTGTCTGGACCATTCGTTCTATGAATCCATTGCTTTTTGGATATAGTGGGGAACTGGTAATGTGATTAATGCCCCAATGATCACAGAATGCAGCAAATTCTCGACTGCTATATTGGGGTCCATTGTCTGTAACCAGGGATTCTGGTATTCCATGCTCGGCAAATATTGACTTGAGATGATTGATAATAGCAGCAGATGTCAATGAGTTCAGCTTCCTTAGGATGGGGTATTTGCTGTAGTAGTCTGCGACTAGAAGATATTGTGCACCTTGGTAGTCAAACAAATCGCAACCAAGTTTCTGCCACGGAAAACTGGGCACACTGTGGGGACAAAGCGCTTCCTTTGGCTGCTGTTTAGAGAATTGTATGCATGTGGCACAGTTGGCTGTTAGTTCCTTAATGTCTCTTGATATGCCTGGCCAGAATAAGCTTTCTTTTGCTTTTAGGAGGCACTTTTCCGTTCCCATGTGTCCTTGGTGTATTATTTGCAACATCTGTGGGCGGAGCCTACTAGGAACCACGAGGCGGTGTCTCTTGAGAACGAGGCCATTTTCAACGCTGAGATCCTCTCTGAAATTCCAAAACTCCCTTAAGTCTTGGGGGCATTCGTTCGGATATTCTGGCCAGCCATGGTGTACAACATCTTTAAGGTGTGCGAGTACGACGTCTTGGTCGGTGCTCTGTCGTATTTCTTCCAGTTTGGCGGGACTTGCTGGTAGAGTGCTTGTGATGGTGTTGACTTCAAGCAAAGGCACTTCGTCTTCTTTGAGGGGAGGTTCCATGTAACTGACCCTTGAGAGAGCATCCGCTATCACATTGGTTTTTCCTTGTATGTATCTAATTTCTACGTCATATTTTGCCATTTTCAGCAAAAGCCTCTGCAGCCGCGGTGAGGCACTCATTATGGTCTTCTTCCATATGCTTTCCAGCGGCTTATGGTCTGTTTCAATGATGACACTTTTGCCAAAGACATAGTGGTTGAACTTCTCTAATGACCAACAGGCGGCAAGTAGCTCTCTCTCTATGTTGCTGTAACGCGACTCAGTCTCGGTTAGTGACCGACTTGCATAGCACACTGGTCTACTGTCTTGGATCAGCACACATCCAATACCTTGAAGGCTTGCATCCGACTGGATCAGGTTGTCTTTCTCTGGATCATAGTACGCCAAGACTGGTGCCTCAGTAATTACTTGTTTAAGACTCTCGAATGCTTTTTGGTGCTCTGCCTGCCACATGAATGGCGTTTCTTTTTTCATCAGCTGTCTTACAGGTTCTGAAGTCTGGGCTATGATGGGTGAGAATCTATTCAGGTAGTTGATCATGCCCATGAAAGATTGTAACTCTGCAAGGTTCTTTGGAGGTGGCATGTTACGGATTGCTTTGATTTTGTTTTCGTCAGGTCTGATTCCTTCAGGAGTCCATGTGAGACCGAAGAAGGATGCTTCGTTTACCTTGAACTGAAATTTGTCTGGGTTGAATCTCACATTGTTCTCCCTCGCTGTGTCGAGGACATTAAGTATTCGCTGGTCATGTTCTGCCTCACCTATACCATAGACGAATGTGTCATCCGCAATACCACTTAGTCCTTCCAACTTACCGAAGACCATTTCCATTTTCTCTTGAAAGACATCTCCGCTACATGTGAGACCAAATGGAAGCCTGGTCCATCTGTACTTTCCCCAGGGGGTGTTAAAAGTGCATAGTCTGCTGCTTTCCTCATCTAGGCTAACTTGCCAAAACCCACTGCGTGCATCTAAGATACTGAAGTGGGTTGAGCCACTCACCTTCGGTATCACATCATCTATCGTTCTTACATAGTAGGGATTGCGCTTAACAGCTTTGTTCAGGTTCCGAGGGTCTAGGCACAGGCGAATCGATCCATTTGGTTTTATTGTTACGACAGCCGAGTTAACCCATGGGGTGTACTCGTTGCGAACCTCAGAAAGGATGCCCCATTTCTTCAATTGATCTAGTTCTTCCATATAGGCTTGCTGTAATTGTACTGGAACCTGCCTTGGCGCATGTTGTACTGGGGGCACTTTGGGGTCGGTTTCTATTTGGTATGGTGCACCTGGGAAGCACCCAATTCCTGTAAATACATCTGCATATTCTTTTAACAAATAGTCCTTTGTTAATGGGAATGGGTGCTGCTTGCCTCCCATGTCAAATAGCCTAAATGTATGCAGATCATGCGTGGGCCTGGTGTGGTTTACTTGAGGGGTGGGTGTGCCTCTGTGGCTGATCAGATCATCGCTATACTGGTTGGCGGTTATTGGCCAGTTGAGCTTTAGGAGGTTCAGGTTTTGTGCTGACACGTTACCAATTATGGCTGGGCCATCAACATCAACAACTTCTGCTTGAATAGGTTTAGGGCTGGGGTTGTTAGGGCCTTTTACATATATTTGGCAAGATCCAAGGTTAGGAATCTCTACTCCACCATATGCGGATAGTCTCATCGTGGGTTGTGCTAAACCCATCCTCCCATTATTCAACTGTTGGTAAAGGGACTTAGGTAAAATGTTGGTTTCTGCCCCTGAGTCTATTTTACAGAGTGTATTGACTTGTCTTCCTTCTGGCCCCAGCGACAAGGACACCTCTAGTAGAGCCCTTTCTCTACAGGATATGGAATGGACATTCATGGATAGAGGTGTTGCTTCAATTGGGCCCAAAAACACATAATCACTTGTTGGCTGGGTGGACTCTGAGTTGGGTAAAGCATTGCTACTACTGGAAGCTTCAATTTCATGCACATTCTTTTTTCTAAGCTTTGACAGGCATACCTTGGCTAGGTGTCCTACCTTCTGACAGTAGTGACACGTTGCATTCTTTGCTGGGCACTGTTCACGTGCATGAGGACCCCAGCCGCAATTTCTGCAGGTTGGTGTTTTGCCCCATCGATTGCCATTTTGGGTTTGCTTCGTACCACCCGCTGCATTTGAGTGGTCTCTCTGATTTGGGCTTCTGTTCTCAGAAGTGACAGGGTGCACTTCTACGGCTGTGTTCATCAACTGAAGTTGTTTATCAGCTGATTCCTCTGCTTTTGCCATTTCTCTGGCTTCATTGAATGACAGGGTATTTCCTTTCTTAAAACAATCCTTTCTAACACGGTTGGAGTTCATGCCAAGCACCAGAAAGTCTCTTATAAATCGATCGTGATGCTCTGCTGGGTAGTTAGCTTCTTTAACAAGAATTCTTAGTTTAGCAATGAATTCTTCAAGTGATAAGGTACCTTGACGGAGGTTATGCAGCTCCCACGCTGCGATCAGCTCGTTCGAGTGAGGCTTTACGTAGTTTTCGAATCTCTCCCAGTAGTTTTTTAGCTTCTTTTGGTCATCTGCTGATAAGTCCCAACTGTTGAATAGCTCCATTCCGTGTTCGCCAGACCAGTACAGAAGGTGTTTGCACTGTACTTCTTCATCTATTTTCACCATCGGGCCAGTGAATAGTAGTTCACATCTCTGTTTCCACATTTTAAAGCGGCTGTATAGGTTGTCGTCTGTACTCCAATCCATGGAGGGACCTTTGTCGATAAACGAGGCGGTAGCCATTTTTGCTTTGTTCAATCAATCGTGTTGTTCACTCTTCCACTTCCACCAGTGTAGCGAGTTAAATTGTCATCAAATTTGCTTACTTACTTCGGCATCCCACTCCTGACACCATGTAAAGTTATTGTGTGGGCCTCAGTTACAGTCAACTTACTTTTATTGTAAACAGTGGTACAACCAGAATTCCTCAAAACAAGAACGATAACCACACAACGTCGAGCCTGCCATGTGTCCCTGCATAACGCATGCGCGAGACCTATAACCGCAGACCTGATATGTTTACACATGGGTTCTTTTTGTTTTATAAAAAGAAGGAAGCAAAATTCTGTTAATAGTGATGTCATCTATAAGTCTGTCCTCCAACAGATCATATGTAAGAGCCAATCAAAATGAATGTATAATTCAGCTTTTATATTATTTGGCATGGCACAATTAGGCATCTGTTCTAATTTTTTTGTCCCAGCAGTTTAACAAAATCAGGCCGTAAACCACAGAAACGCTACTTAACCAGTGATGAAGACGATGATGATTCTCTTCATTTTCAACCCTCTCCCTCAGTGAGGAGGAAACTATCACATTCTTTTGCAAATGAAAATTTCTCAAGGTACGGAAAACTATGGTATTCATGAAAGAAAAATGGAATGATAATCTTACTACAACTGACAGTCTTTCATGAAAAGAATGATTTATATTTAGATACTTTCCATAAGCAAGTTTCCCTGCTTTAACTAACCCTTTGACTCGTAAGAGTAACTAGCATCTATTTTCACAAATTAAGGTCACTAAAATAACAAAAATGATCACCAAATATAGATTTAAGCTCTTGATTGTTGAACAAATTCTCCCTGGCGTGGCACCTCAGAAAATGCTAAGAGAACAGTTTGGAGAATTTGATTGTATACTGGCATTAGGGTATAAAGGGTTGAATTTTTTGGGGGAAAAACGTTTCAAAGTATGTTAACAGTATCGTAAATCAGTATGCTGCCCTCAAGGACAAAGAAAGTGCTTTTTATGTTTAGAGATGTCATTGAAATCAATATGCAAATTCTGATCATTGAATTTTTCTTATCAGTACTGCTGCCAGAAATTCTCTGAAAAACACAAAAAATTATTCAGATGATGATGTGGAGGTCATGAGTGTTTCCAAGCTAGACAGGGTCGTTGAAAATGACCAAACAGAAGAACAGACCCATGAATCTGAAAAAACTGCCGACAAAGATATCACTAAATTTGATGGGATCAGGCACACACCGTCACATCAAATGCCACTGAGGAATAAATCAGTCTTGGAGGGAACAGAAGAGGAGCAAATGGAATGGGCTTTGGCTGAAAGTGCTAAATCAGCAGAAAAAGAATCAAATGTAAACAAAGAAATAAATGAAGATGATGCCAAATGCAATACTTTGGCAGACATTTTGAGCAATGATACAAAATCTAATATTGGCAATTGTTTTTCCAACCCTGTGAGCCATGTTACCAATCAACCGACTATTTGTGAGAAAGATGTCATTGAAGTTAGAGAGGTCGGGAGCACACCTTTACGTCATACCCCACTGAGATTCAAACAGATTTGGGAAGATACAGAGGAAGAGCAAATGAAATGGGCTTTGGCAGAGAGTACAAAATCAGCAAAAAAAGAATCAATGGCAAAATTGAATGGACTTGAACAAAAAGCCAACACAAATGCTGGGGAATGCACATCGAAAACAGAAGCTTTGAGTGAAGATGCAACTTCTAATTTCGACAGTGATGATTTTAATCAATTAAGTGATATTTCTGATGAAGATTTAGTTTTCATGGCTCAGAGCAGCAAAGTTGAAGAACCTGTTGGTTTAAAAGGAGGTGCTCCAATTACAACAGCAGCTCAAGATGTTTCCCATGATCTTGATGATAGTTGTCTGAATGATACTGGCAATGACAAAAGCTGTGGGGAAGATTCAAGCTTAGAAAATGGCATAGACACAGGATTTGTTCTAAAAAACAGCACTCCTAAGATTTGTATCAAAAAAAGAACTGGTAGCTCCATTCAAAGACAAACACTTCAAAGAAATTTCAGCTTGAGTAAAACACCCAAGCTAGGAAAATTTGAAGGGGATCTGTTTGATGCTGGCATTAAAGAGAGTAATCTTGCTTCAACCAATACTATTGGTAGTGAGATTGTTGACAAGGGCAGCTGGGAGGTTCAATGTTTTAGCGATGAAGACATGGAAAAGGCAATCAACATGAGTCTTCAAGACCAGACAAGAAGTGAACAGGAAACGGTAACTTTTAAATTTATAAGAATTTGTATCCCAGAAGGAATTTCACTTTCCTTACAGCATCCTTTTTTCTTTGATCACATCCATCAAAAACAAGACAACCTTTTCTCTCTGTGAAAAAACCATGTATGAGACTATAGAAGCATTATTCTTCCAGAAGGCCACAATTTTCCCACAAGTTATTTCCTGAAAACTAAGTGTGTACAAAAAAGTTTCAAATGGTATTGACCTTTTGAAATAAAGAGCATTGAAAAAATTCAGCAACTTTTGAAGCACTTCTAATACATGGCCAAACTCTGAGTGAGAGTTTTAACTCTAAGCCTTTCAAAGTGTATCATCCTGACATTAGCAGTAGAAGATAGAGATGAATTGTTTACAGCTTGGTACCCACAATTTAAATTTCTCTTATTCATTATTAAGTAGTTATTAATATTATTTTTTTTAATTATTCTTACCAGACAGAAGATGAAGATCTGAAGAGGGCTTTGCAGCTGAGTTTGCAAGGTGAATTCATCAGGGGAAATGTGGAAAATGCCCTCTAAAATACATGAGCATTTAAACCATTGTTGCGCCCATAAGTGACAAGCATCTAATTTCCCGTTATGGGAAATGGCCCCTAATGGTCTTTAATTTCTGTTTTTCACCCTTTCACTCCCAGGATTGATTAACATTTCACTCCTCCCCACAATATTAAGACATTATCCAGCAAACAGGTAATGAGAATACTCAAACTAATCAGGTTGTTGTCTTGATCCAACACCAAATTCTTGTTACTAGTTTACAAGGAAATGTGTTGCAGCTAGTGGGGAGAATTATTAATCAGATCTTGAGAGTTAAAGGGTTAATCATGTCTTCACTTGCCATCTGTTTGATTATTTCAATAGATTTTGAAGGGCAGGACTTAAAATCCACCAAGGTTGTATCACCAGCTGCAGTGGACCCTGATAATTTAACAGAGCCTACTTTTGAGGTACGTTTGAATGGACTAGAACAGAATATATATTTATCTATATTGTTCCAGTGGTTTTCACAATTATAAAGTTTTTGTAGTATCCAGAATTGTGAAACATCTTGCCAAGAGAAGGTCAAAAATAAGACAGAGCAGAGGATTTTGGTGTTCTTTACTTTTCTTTTTGCAAACTTCAACACTACAAACTCTAATTTGACCAGGAAATAATCTTTGGATTTCCTTGGAGATGCAAATGCTTGACATTTACTTTCGGTTATTTACACATAGTTTAATATGTTTGCCTTTTGCTTACATAATTTGTTTCGTTGTCAGATTGATGAGAGAGAGGGGAAGCCCTCTACACATTCATACAGACTTATTAGTATTGTCAGCCATCTTGGTACAAGTTCTACTTCAGGTGAGCTCAATAGCTTCTTTCCCATCAGGTAAATACAAAGTTCCAGTTAGAATGTTGTTGAAATTATTGTAATCCTTTTTTTTCCTGCTAAATGGATGTGCTTTCACCTCAGCTGGTGACAAACACTTGGTTATGTGGAAATATCTTGAGAGTTTTTGTTAAGTCTGTTGTGACTGGAAAAAAAATGATGTCAGCACGCCATGCAGAACTACCAGTACTTGTATGAGAGCACTGCATGCTGACATCAATTTTTATTTTTGCGGGTGTGAGGGGGCTGATTTGTTACTGACTCACACAACAGACTTCACTGGAAAGGACAGACTGCTGATAGTCTTAGATTTGCCTGATGGTGTGCTTTTCTCGAATTACTCTCTTTGTACCAGGACATTATATTTCAGATGTGTATGATTGCAAAACCAAACAGTGGACAAGTTATGATGACTCTGCAGCAACAAAGGTATCCTATCTGCTTCTTTATCCTTACCTGTTAAGTTTAAAATATTTATTTAATAACAGTAAGAAGAAAGTCTCAGTGATTTAGCTAGTTTTTTTCAATTTTCTTTAACCAAAATGGATGAGTTAAGGTCAAAATCACAAATATTTCCTTAAAAATTTGTGATGCTATATCATAAATATCATTTAAATTGGATTTCACAGGTTAGCTAGTTTGAACTCTATGGTAAATTCTTGTTTTTTACTGTAGGTTGCTGAACACTCAGTTCGCTACAAAAGACAACACAGTGGATACATTTTCTTTTATCTATACAAGTAAGTTACTCTATCATCAGAAGTATTTTTCCTCCTTTTCAATGGCAGACAGCCCATCACGATTTACAAATTGCTGCTTACAGAAAATATTCTGCTCATGCACAATACCATCTAGTTCTGTTTTCCTGCAGGTGAAATTCTGATTAGGCAAAGTTGTGATCATGCTTCTTGATGGGAAATGGAGAGTCCTTTCCCTAGGCTATCAGAGAGCTATTTGCAATAATTATCAAAGGAAAAGACTTAGTAATCAAATTAAAAGAATAAATGGAACTCAGTCATCAAAAAAAAAAAATGATATTGTGGTTTTTCAGTGTCTCACAGATAAATAAATCTTTTTCTTTAGTTTTGACTTTGGAATGAATAAATTTCTCCCCCACTGACAAATCCAAATATTTTTAGCACAACTTTGTCCAGAGATTGGTAACTGTGAGAGGTGCTAGTTTTTCAAATTTTTCGTCAGGATTCATTTTAATATCAATTCTTGTTTACAGACAATGTGTAGATGCTATAGATGAGGCAAGCCCAAGCAAAGAAAACTCCCAAAGATAACAAAGTGGAAGATAAAACAGCAGAAGTGTTTGTGTAGTAGTTTCATTAGTAGTTCAAGGAAAAATTTTGAAAATATTTCAATCCCCTCTGATGTTGGCAGTAAAACTTGTAAAACTTCAATGACATTCCAATTTTTTATTTTGTAAAGGGCACTTCTTTTAAATGCCCTTTTCCCCAGAGTGTTGTAAAGAAAAAAAACCAACATAGTCAGTACAGCCAATCAGACCATAACTAACAACTACAAGAAGAGGGTGGGTACTCAAATTGATGAGAACTATTTTTGTAATCTTTCTTTTAGTCTGTCCCCAAAATTACTTTACTGAGAGTAGGCAAGATTAAATGAAGGAGAAAATGACAAAAAAAATTGAAAAAGTTTATATACCATGTCAAGAAGGGAAATTAAATTCAATATGAAAATTAAAGTTGTTATGCAAGTTGACAAGCAAGTTAATTAAAGAATATACTTTCTGAAGAGGATAGAGGAACATAGCTATGAATAATGCTTCCTATTGCCAAGAGAAATTGTAAGGACCTTTGATTGTTGGAAAACAATTCACTGATTAAAAGTTGACCAAAAACTGCAAGAAAATATTCACCAAGAGAGATGGCATTTTGTAATTAAACCAGAGTAAGCTATTTGCGACAAACAAATAATAACATTTAATTTAATAAAGCAATTATTGAATTTACCTGGAGTTTAACTGGTGTTTTAGAATGCATGTTACATTCACCCAGTTATTGTGCTCTCAGTGTCCAGTAAGAACTGAGCACCCTTTTGAGAACAACTAATAAAAATTGAAATTTGGTATTATAAACTGAGTTGGTAAATGTAAATTGGCCACTGTAAAAGAGTTTCAAGCATTAGCCCTTTGTCATTTGCTCTGACAAAGGGCTGACACTCAAAACATCAGCTTTGAAATGGCCAATTTACATTATCAACTCAATGGATAAAACCAAATTACCCTGTTATACTCTCCCACCAACACAGAACCACAGTTTCTTTAGAAACTTACCCCTTTGATAAAAATTGTACTCAGGAAATACCATTTAAAGTTCCATTTTATTATTATAATTTCTACCTTATGATCATACTTTCTGTCTGAGACTAAGTCACACCATCTTTAAAATAAAGTTTGCTGTTTTGATGGTGCAATGCAGTCATGAATCTGTCTACCTTCACAGGCTAACTGATAGACCTGTTAGGCTAAAACAAAAACAAAAAAAACCAAAAGATACATTGCTAGTAGCATACCTAAATGGAACCTTCTGTAACGCAAGATACATGAACAAAACTGACCAGTCTCATCACTGAAAACAAATTGAGAAGCCCACCTGAATTATTTGCCATCTTTGCTTGCTCAGGTCCTGAATACTGATTGGCATAGTCAAATTAAGTTGGAAGCATTGTTTCTTTCCAGTAAGATGACTGGTCAGTTTTGTTTTAGTGACCCTCCTGACAGCAATGGCTCCAAAAGTCAACAGTTACAGAACATATTTGAAAAACAAGGAAAAGAACAGTACTCCAGCATAGTTTTCTTTCCTGAATGCCAAACACCTTGCCACAACCAAATAAACATTAGCAGAACTTAAAAAAAAAAAAATTAAAAAAATTAAAAAAACTAATGATTACTTTCACTCTGCTGTTGTTACATCTCCTTTGGTACAGTATGATGACATTTTTTTCCACAAGACCAGTTCAATAGGAAAACCAAAGCAGAATTTAGATAATTAAAGATCCAAAGCGGATGCCTAACTACAGTGTCTGCATTTTTTTCTAAATAGAACAATATTGGATAGAATTCCCGAATAATAGGGATCACTTCAGAAGAGACCACTTTAGTTGATCTTTTGCAGTTTGGAGAACCTGAAAGAATGAAATGAAGAGATAATCATTAGGAGTAGAAACTAAGAAAATCCCCATTGGAACTAGGAAAGTAACTTGAATTCTTGACTTAATATTGCTAAACTCCTCAGGAGCAGTATAAGTCTTGTAAGGCAACTGCCACAAAATCATGGATGTCCACTATTTCTGTTCTCATTGTTGAGAACAATTCAGGAAAGAAGAGAATCGTGAAATTCCTGGTAGTCTACAATAACCTTTACTTGCTCTCATTATCAATTGAATTTACAGTGATTCAATTTAATTTGATGGTTACAATTTACTGATAAGTGGTTTTACTTGGTTTCTGAAGGACAAAAAAGGTAAAGAAACTTCAGCACAAACTCACAGATCCTACCATGAGGAACAAGATAAGTAATTTTAACGTGAGCACTATGAACATAAAATTTTTACCTGGGCCACTGTTTGCTCTGTGATTGGTACATCATCATTCTAGAAGAGAGAAAACACAACATTTGAATTTACGGCAAAGAAATGGACATTTTCAAGTAATTACTGGAATAAACTTAACCATAACTTCAAGATTGCTTATCTCAAATAAAGTATATTCAATAATACTACAATTAGTAACAGAGTAAATTCACCTTGATGGCAACTCTCTGCAATATTGAAGAAGCATCAGATTCCATTATTACCCTGTTGAAAACAAACAAAAAAATCATTCATTCATGATGGAAACAGTCAAAGTCATGATCTGAAAGCAAAACAGGGTTATACTGCTTCAGTGCTGAGTGAAATTTACTATGCTCTGGACAATCAGAGCTATCCATAAAAGCCTATAGCATGCTGGAATCCCAAGTTACTCTAAAGCAATGTTTTAGTGGTTACTTCAATCATCATGCCAATATGGGCTGCTAGAAAACATTCTGAGCTTCAGAAACAGGTAGCCAATGAAGACATCCACATCCAGGGCTTCTAGGGAACACTGTAACAGTACCTACCCTCCATCTACAATCTCATCAAGTATTGACAAAACACCATCCAAGTTATCCATTAGGCCTCTCTTTTCCACATTCTTCCTCAGCAGCTGACTGATTGCATCATAGAAGGCATTTAGAACACTTACAAGAATCAACTGCAGAAAACATTGCACATATTAATGTGGTAATTAAAGATAAAATTTGGGTTAAACAAGTCAAAATGTGTTTTTTTTGGTTTGTTCAATTCCTTGTGGGGACTCAGAATTTTTTCTTTGTCCCATGCTTGCGAAAACATGCAAAACATCTTTCTCTATTTCTTTACTGTGCTCAAAACTTTCCTTCTCTCCTATTCTATTTACAAACATGACACTATCAAAATTGCTGATCCTAGCAGTATGCAGGATGCTTGTCATATGAACTTTGTAATAAACCTCGCTCACTGTAGAGTCTCTGTGGCTCAGTGAAAGAGCAACAGAGCAAGGAATCCAAAGGTCTAAAGTTCCATTCCTCATGGGGACTCAGAATTTGTTCTTTGTCCCACGCTCGTGACAGGATGAAAAACATCTCTCTCTGTGAATTAAATTTACTTGAAAGCTTGTTCTTAATTTTAATTGAGTGGTTCCACTTTAAGTGACTGTTCAATAGTGGTGGAAGACAATACAACAGGCTGTTGGGACTCAGTAAAGGTTAACCATGATCGCCTAACAGAGGAGACCACTTGAGAGAGATGAAAATTACAGTTTTTAAGGGGAAAGAATTTCAGGACTTTGACATTTGATCACTTAACCTTTTAACTCCCATGAGTGACCAAGACAGAATTTCTCCTTACAATATCAATATGATGTCAACCAGATAAGTGATGGGAATAAAGTAACACATCACTATGGGGATAATTAATTGATCCAATACTAAATTCTCTGAACTAACATGATAAGAATTGTATGGTTGATAGTAAGGAGAATTACAAATTTGATCTAGGAGTTAAGGGTTAATACAGTGTATATCCGTGAAAATTTACTAATTTTCTGCCACAAACAGTAAATAATACCATTTGAAACCCACTTAAGACATTTACCTCATTTTCATTGGAAGAACCCATAACATAAAAGAAGAGATCCACATTACTTCTATACACACACGTCAAGCCATCTAACATTATAATTTCAGCTGAAAAAAGAAAAACAAACAAGCAATCAGGGAAAGAAAAATAATGGTCATCTCTATGCCTTGCACATTTATGAAAAAGTATGACATGAAAAAAAAAGGGAACATGCTATCAGTTCTCCAAAGTGTGTCTGTTTTGGTCATCATGACAGGTTACCCAAAAAGACCAGTCACCTAAGTTGAACAGCAGTCATTTTGACTAGCAGTATTTCAACTTGGCAAAGCAGTGTGATTTTAACATTATAACATTGGTAAGAAAGCTCACCATTTGCTCTGTGTGTTTTGTTGAAAAGATTCTTTTCAAACTCTTTCTGTTCCTTTGTGGTTTGGTATTGGTCATCATAGTACTATAATGTAAATAAAAAGAATTGGAAATTTACTTATGTGCTTTTTCACATTCAGATTTATGGCTGAAAAAATACATAATTTATATTTTTATGTCGGAAAGAAAAATTTTTAGTTTTAGGTACTTACAAGACCCTGACCATTCAAAGGAGACTTTATCAGTTTTAATAAGAGGTCTCTCATCTAAACATTATGTGAAATAACCTCATGGAACGAACACTGTTTACAACAGTAGAAAAAAAAATTAAAAATCATGTCAAGCTTAACAGCTGAATATGTGAGACAAAATTACTTAGATAAAATAAACTCAACTTAAAATCTTAGTAGTGTAAAAACAATGTCAAGTTCACATGTACGATGTTCATGTAGGCAACACATGAGGCCATAAACACGTTAAATTGATAAAGTGAATCTTATCTACCTTCGCAACTACTCGTTCACCATCATTATCCAGAATGGCAATCGCTTTAACTGTGTACAGGGATGCTTCCTATTGTATGAAAAACAAGAATAATCAGTGGAAAGACTTCTAAATTGTGGATAAGCGAACCATTTTGGTCAAACATCGTACAGATTTGCATCGAGCGGATAAATTAGCGAACAGAGCCCTGAATCGAAAGAATAACTCGCGTGTTCCCAAGCGTTTCGAAAATTTTCATATACGTACGTTACTATCTAATACAAAAGTTTCCTAAATATTCAGTATAACGACGAAACTCCTTAGAAGAAATTCAAATCCCTTACAAGAACTGCGGAATCCATCTTGGATTTTGGTGACGTTTCATTTCCAAGAGCAGAAGGCATGCTGGGATTAACTCAATTATGAAGAGGATTGGGAATGAATATCGACCATCGCGCGAGTGTCGTCGGGATGTCGTCGACAGATGTCTGATCTGGCCCCTAGGTTTGTCGGGAACGGTTGGATATTTCTGTTGTGTTTCAAGAACATTTAGTGATTTGCAAGTGATTAACTTCAGCAGTGAGCAAATTGCTGCAAAACTATTGTTGCACGAGTCTCGCTAATCTCCGACATTGTATTCATTATTTTGGATCCAAACGAAAATTGAAGAAAAGAATCAGCAAAGGATTTCAGTTAATTAGATAACTTTGTACATTCCTCTCTGTTTGTTTAAGAACATCAAGAAAATTTAAACGTTACGACTCGTGTTTCAAAATTGATCCGGTATATTAGTTTTCAGTCCACAATGCAAACTACTAATTTCTTGAAATTGAATATAAACAAAGCGTTATTCAGAACGATTTATTTGTCTCCAACTTGATTGACAGTTATATGAAAAGCAGCGTGGGCGATCAGTCGGTGATTTTTTTAATTTTTTTTTTTAAGCTCGGAAATTAAATCTAGGTGATAAGAACCTTTTTGCACGTTATATGTTCATAAAAATGAACGTTTTTTATTAAAAAAGCAAACGATTGGCGGCAGTTAGTCTCTTAATACATGCATCAGAGAAGTGGAAAATTTTACAGCAATGAAGAGTCAATATGATGACATTTATATTCGAAATCGTGATTGACGCAAAATCATTAAGATCGTCGAGCAAATGTCCACAATTAATACATCTGCGTATAACTATTTTTCTAAATTTTTTAAAAAAATGCATTAGACCTTTTTTTTACTTTTTTCACTCAAAGAAGGTATTAAATTTGCTATTAATATCCCTAACCGCACAATTTTTCACAAACAAATTGGTAGCCGACAAAACCGCAATTTCAACATATTTGTACAGCAGTTGATGATGACAACACGGCGAAAAAGTTGTGAAAAATCGACGGTGTGTTTAAAGTCAATTAATTTATACTCTTGGAAGTTGTAGCAAAATTTAAAATACTTTTAAATAAGCCGCTAAGACTCGAAGGGATTTTGAAGGTCGATTGCAAAATCACAATAATTATTCAAAGATTTGTAAGAACAGGTGTATATTTTGTTTAATGAAAAGCAACATCTCATTCAGAATTATACAGTGTTTGCTCTTTTAGTGAAAATAATGTCGTGCGCAGTTGTAGAGAAGGATCAATTTTCGTCATGGGCGGGGCAAATCTGTTTGCACCGTCAACTTTAAAATAATGATAACATATGCTTTACTGGTATTGGATTTATTTAAAATTAAAATAGGTATCTTCAGATAGAGCTTAGTCGTAGGGAAAGGATGCATAAGGAATTGGTACATCGAAGGCTTTTGTGAAAAGAACACTCAGTTAGAGTTTACCAGTTGAGTGAGTGAATCACACATAGACGAAACATCTTGTGTCAGGGAATGATTGAGATAAGGTGGCTATTTCTCCTGTAGTTTTGAGAGCACCAAAGATCTAATTTACGCAGGGATTGGCTGATGAGCTAATATAACGCGCGTCTTCTTGTAAAGAGAGATCCGCCGTTTAATAACAACAATTTTGGGAACAATACCTCTGAAGGCTGATAAACAACATAGATACGACAGGAGTACATTTAATTTATGCAGTTGATAACTTCATTTTCACTTTACTCAAATACTCGGCGATACATAACCGTTTACCATCTTGTGGACTGATATGCTGTTGACTTGGTTCGGTTAGAGTCGCCTGTTGAACCGTAAATTAAGAGTAAGGCATCTGTTTAACCCGGAGAACTATTGAGTTGAAAAGGAGAAACATACAACCTTCGACTTTAAAATCTTGTTTGCGGTAAACGCCTTTATCAAAAAGCTGACAGTGAGTATTTCGAAGGTATCTTTACACTTTGTTCAGATTTATCGGTACTCCTGTTGATTGAAACTTTCACTTTCTCAATTTTGAAGCATAACTCATCATTTCCAATTTTCATGGTTTCGTCTTTTAAGCTTTCCTCGCTGAAGCAGCGACGACCTCAAGGTATCTTACAAATGGGAAATGGATCGGATCCGTTTCAAGATCATGGCTTCGATTTACTTCTTTGCGAGAATCATCTTGGCTCTGGATTGACATTCGCCGGTTTAGTGTTTATGTTTATGATTATGATTACTTCTCTTTTTGGCAACACGCTCGTGTGCATAGCAAGTGTAAAATTTTCGTATCTGCATTCATATTCGGAGCATTTCATAGTCAGCCTTGCCCTGTCAGACATAATGGTCGCGGTCTTCGTTCTGCCGTTTGACGTCATATACTGGATAACCTTCCCCAGGTGGCCTTTGGGTGGGTACGTGTGCAATCTATGGAACGCGTCCTTTTTTCTTTTCCTAACAGTTTCCGTGTTAAATCTGACAGCAATAAGTATAGACCGCTATTTAGCCGTGGTATATCCACTTCGCTATACCATATGGATGACGTCGAAGGTGGCCAAATCCATGATAGCCAGTGTTTGGCTATACTCCTTCAGTATTGCAATTTTATTGCTTTTTTTGTTAGATCCGCCGAAAGACGAGACTTATAGTTTTGACTTGAACCCGTTTGTTCATGGTTTCCTCCTCATCGGAAATGTTATCTTCCCCTTTCTTATTATGATGATTTTGTATTTCAAGATTTATACAATCGCTAAAGGACACGCCCAGCGTGCTGGGATTAATACCATGACGTCATCAAATACGGCTCCGTCAGTGACGTCATCGCGAACGACTTCTTTTGGACGGGAACTGAGGATCGCTAAGATGCTTGGGATCGTGGTGCTGTGCTTTGTTATCTGCTGGTTGCCTTTTGAAATCATAAATGTTGTGATTCTTATCGACGAAGGTGTAGAGACATGCGTAGTGGAGCTTGTTGATACTGTCACGTGCTGGCTTGCATACCTGCATTCTTCGCTCAATCCGCTGTTGTACGCGTTTACGGGCTCAGAGTTTAGACGCGCGTTCAGAAAGCTTTTGTGCAGAAGAGAATGGAGAACTGGTGCAGAATTGTCTCATAGTCAAAGCAATGCCGCTAAAAGACTTCCTGCCGGCTCCGTATCGGATATGAAACCGCAGGAGATCAGTAGCTTACATCTTTGACTCTCAGCTACTGTGGTTTGGTTTTACAATTTTACTCTAGTTTTTCAAAGACTGGCCAGCCGATAATGGCATAACTTAACTGTCGCAATGACGCCTTACTTTAGAACGCTTTTCAGTTAAGTGTAAAAATGTAAAGTCAAAAAAACACATATTCCTATAATATCAGAGTTTAACTTCACAAAAAGGTGGCTGGAAAACAGCCCTAAAAAACATGTAACTAACGACCAAGTCGTTATTGGCTTTAGTTTTGCTTTGATTGCTTGAGAGGGCCTCACGAATGTTTGCACCGATCATATTGGCAATACTCATTTAAAAACTACTATGCGACTGTAGAATATCTCAAAAGTTAGGGACAGAAAAAGTCTGGAAGGGGGTGGACAAGACTGAAGGGAAAGACCAGAAATGGTTATAAACAGTTAAAGGAATGTCAATATATAAACACGTGTTGGTAATTCTTTAAAAAAAATTGCTTGGTAGTCGTTACATTTTATAATGTGACTGTAATTTTGATAGTAACAAACTGTTAATCGACCACTTCGAAGTTCAGAGCTCAGTTGAGACCTAAATGTTAACATGAATACTGGAATACAAAAATTAGGGGTTCAGGAGTCGATATGGACTATCTGTGAGAACAACCGGGTGATAGCCGTTGTGGAGCTCGGCAATGCTCCTCAAACAAATGATCACTAATTTTTTTCCAAATGTTTTGGTCTTGCGAGCACGTAGTATTCCAAGACAAAAAAGATAAAAGTAGTGAATAACAGAATCTGCGAGGGTGTTCTGTTTCCTACCTAGCCCCTTAGACCAAACGAATGAGCGAGCGACAAAAATCTGTGAGGTTTTTCTCTTTGCCCCCCCCCCCCCCACTCCCCTCCATCCGTTTCTTCTTTTTCTCGCCTCGTTTTTCCACTTGTCACCGCAATTTGACGGCCAACCTCGTTCCTAGGATCTGTCCTCCCCCGCTTTTATTTGCCACATAGTCTGACACAGACTAACTGTTGTCAAGGCAACAGTGTTTCTCCAAAGAAATTCGCTCATTTCTGAAGAAATTGAAATAAAACTTACGAGAGAAATTTAGTCTAACTAACACCTCGCTGAAAAACAAACGTTATACCATAATTGTACTATGACAAATTTTAATAGAAATGTCCCAATCTTTGCGCCAGCGCTAAGAAGGTAACTTTTCTTCAAAAAAATTTGTTCTGCTAATTAAGCGCACTTATACGATGACATTTGATTAAAATCTCTCATGGGAAGATGAATTCATTCTCGTTCGAAATTTCTTAAAAATCATATTACCAGATTAAATTTGTATCATTACTTATTTTAGCCAAAATAATTCTGTGTAGCTACGTCATTCTTTTGAAACCAAATAAATTACCATATAATTGTTTATTTCAAAGGAACCCAAACACTTGCATGTTCTTTTTCAATCATATCTGGTATTTTCCTCGTAATTTAAAGTGGAGAATGTCGTTAAAAATGATTTCATGGAGAATTTGATATAAACGTTTCAGCAGATGTGTCCACAAGTCATATTTAAGCGACATCTATTTCTATATTTACATTTCCATGTAGAATAAGTTTAATTTTCATCTTGCCCCATTGTGTGCAGCACAATTGTAACCTCAAGGCTTGGATAAAATTAGAACAGGAAATGACAAATAAATGAGACAAAAGTGAACGTTAATTTAGACGCTCACAACTCCAAGAGACGACTAAGCTAGAGAAGGGATAAAAATTAACAAGGCTTTTGACAACAAAGCAAGACTTCTGTCAAAATTCGCGGCAATGTTATTCCCGAAAGGTATAGCTTTCTCTGGCGGCGGGATTCGATCTGCTGCATTTTGTTCTGGTGTGTTGCGCTATGTTCTTCAAGATGAGATCGACTTGGATTACTTGAGCTGTGTTTCAGGCGGTGGTTTTACCGGGGCTTCCTACCTCGACTGGAAGTATCACCACAATCAACAAGACAGCCCAGAATGGCACCGGAAGTTTTTCAATCACTTGCGGAAGCGTAGCGGTTTCTTCTGCTCCTGGAGGAACCCCTTCCTTGGAATCATTGATTCCATAATGTTGGTTCTTCTCTGCATTGTAGTGGTTATCATCCTTCCCGCTTTCACCTCTCTTGCTTTTGCTCTACCCACAGCTTTCTCGGTGGATTACATTTTTGGTGATATACTTCGCGCAGGATTTCACTGCCCTAATCACTCCGCACCCAAAGATGCCGCAGAAAGCGAAGGTTGTCAGTTCGTACAGAGCCATGATGACACATTTACTCTTTTTGGTGTTCTTTTCGCAAGCTGCGCGGGATTCTATGTGTTAAAATCTCTTTTCCACCCCCGTCATTTCTCTATCCGTAACAATCTTAAGGTGTTTTATGTAAGCACTGGTTCTATGCTTCTAATGACCTTTCTGCCATGGTTTTTTGAAGTATTTTTAAGGGTACATACTTCAGTGTATGTCAACGGCTTTCTCTTACTCGGAAGCATTGCTCTATGGCTTGGGTTTCCGCCACTCAGAAACACCGCCTCTTTAGCCGTGTTGGTGTATGCTTATGCCTATGTAACAAAGTGGCGAGTGTATAAAAGTCCAGTTTTATTCATCAGTTATTCAGAGGATCTCTTTTACGAGGCTCTTCTCGGATCTGCCATACTTCTTTGGATGACACCCTTTTTAGGACTTTTAAATATGGGCGCAGTACATACATACAACAGGTGAGCCATTGTGAACTATGTTATCTTTAGCTTTGATATTAGTGATAAAAAAAACAGGCAACCTATAGACAAATGGTTAAATTAACACTTCTTGTTCTAAAACAAGTAATTTTGGAGAAATAATGAAAACGAATTGGTGAAAAATGTGCGAATTAAATTTCCACAAATGGTATTCTGTATCTTTCCTCGCTCATTCGGTTTCCGAGGTAACTTACTGAAGTTTTGCGCAACTTGCGCAACTTCAGTACGTTACCTTGGAAACTGAATACCTCCATCAAGTGCTTCCCCCAGGCTGCACTGCCGGCCGCCTTTCGGGAAATGAGCTTACGCAATCGACCGCACCGCGGAAGTCGATCAGTAAAACATGCCGTCTCTTATAATTCACAGTGCGCAATTCTTATTTCTTAAAAGAAACTTTTATCTATAACATGTCTCATGTAAAGATCTAGCCTTGACCGAAGTTTTTGGAGGGTTTGACAAGCAACCTGCTCTGTGATGATAAACCTGCACCCCTTTAAAGTTACTTCGCACCTTGAGGGGCCGAAAAAATAATTTTTCCTTTTATTCGACTAAACTGAATTCGAACATTTTACATAACGATTCCAAAAGAAAAAGATATCAAATCTACAAAAGCACCCGAGTTCTTTGGAAAAACGTATTTTTAAATAAAAGCTAATAACTCAGGAACGTGTCATAATCTCGCACCTGGGCGAACTCCCCGGGGGAGTTTTCGCAGCAACTGCACATCTTGGGGCATGTTTTTCTATTGCGCAATTGACAATATTCACTCGTGGAAGCTCTTTCCTTTTGGAAAAATCTTTGCTCATGGAAAAATCAAAAGCAAAAGAAAGTCTTTTTTTTCCTTCAAAGAAGAAAAAGAAAAAGAAGGTCCAAAGAAGACAGAAAGAGTACCATTCTGTCAAGGACAGAAATAAAATTCTTGGTGAAAACAACCAGCACTGGCGTAGCTCCACGTAGCGTCCAGATCTCGAACAAAGAGTTCGCCGTCTAACCAAAATTTGTCATTCATGAAGTTAAAAATCGGGTTTCTTTTTATTTATGCAAGTACTAGCCTTGATACAAAAACATTAACAATCGCTTCGAATCGTAAGTTTGAAAGTTGTCTGTCGAGTCGTTGTCTTCCCTCTCAGCACATTTTCCATTTTTACCGCGGTATTTTCCTTTGCCTTTAGCTTTTTTGCTTATTATTGCGTTGTGCTCTACAGTGCTCCCCTGGGCGATCGAGATAAAAACGTGTCTACCATGGGTTACTTTTCCCGTAAAATTTTGATATATCGTCATTGACGCCAGGAGGTCCCGATGTCCCATTGGTTTGCAGTTTTAGGAGGTGAGATCATCTCCTGACGTGGCGCGAGTTGTTTACGAACCTTTCTCAGTTAAAATCTCGTGCTGCGGCATCCGATACCCGATAAATTCAATAGAAGAACCCTCAGCCGTTTCACACCCCACCGGCTTCTGACACTTCCTGAAAGGAAAACTCGCTTAAATTATATTTTTATCGTAAACTGCATTTACTAAGCTTTCTTCTGATGAATATTTTGCTAGGATTTTAGTGAAACTAGCGCGCTTACGAATTTTTTCTCAAAGGACACCCGCGTAGGTGAGAAATTATCTTAACGTATCGATTTTGTTTTCTTTTCCAAGATGGCGTCTTCAAAAGGCTTTTTTCGCATCTCAGAGCACCGGGTGCTTAGGATGTTCTGGGATATCCTTCAACGATATCATACCGTTTTGCTCATGTGCAGACACTCCTGAGTGGGAGAGACTGGACAAAGGATTCGTTACTCTGGGTGAGTGCGTTTTTCAAAAAATAATTGATGAGGAAAAAGTTTCAACTAAACGGTCTTTTTATTTTATTCAATACTTGAGTCAAAGACAATTTAATCATTTCTGCATGGTACAGTATATAGATGTTAATTTGATCAAATTAAAGAAGAGCCGGTTTGTAATGTTTTGTCGAAAATGTTTCCGGACTCACGCTGGAGAGAATCCTCGAGCTCTCATGCTCGACTTAGATCGACTTAGTTAGAGCAGTCGAAAATATTTGAAGCAGATAAAACTGATGTACCATTTGAAGCCAAAAAATAAAACCCCTAAAATACAAAGGGGCAAGGTGCTGGTTTAATTTCATACCTTTTCCGCATTATCTAATCTGATTTCTATTCGAGCCAAACTCAGGCCAGTCCTGGTCAGAGTCGGATCAAAGCGAAGTACTTTTCAGGTCAACCTCGGGCACGTTGGCGTAAAACTCGTTTCCGGTAAACAAATGATTTTTCTCCTCATCCTACTTGCTTTTGATAGGTGACCTTGCAGATATGAAACCGGAATATATTTGTAACACAGTTGTGAACAACTGGCAGAAGGAACCTGGTGGGGTCCGCTCGGACTCCTATGAGCTTCTCACCCTGTCTCCCACGGGGATAGAAAGACTGGACGAGAATCCGGAGGAACACAACAGCTTTGCCGGTACTGCAATTATTATCTCCACAGTATTTTTTTGACAAATAGACAAACGGTGATGTTTTTTAAAGATGATTACGTCTCGCCTCCCGAAAACATACGCAAAAAAAAAACTTTGCCAATATCCAGCCATATTGACCTCCCGCTTGGTCAATGACGCATTTTTATTTCACTATAGGCGCCAACAAAAAATTCTTATAATCTCAATAAGACAAGCTTTACGATGTATCCAACAGGAAAAATCCAACCACGTGGTCTTCCACTGTCTGATGTCATGGCAACATCAGCGGCTGTTCTGGCGCTGTACATGGGTGTGTATGACGTCAAGACCGAGGCAGTGCGTAACCTTCAAATGGTGTTGGGGGTGCATGGTGGAAAATCCCTGATATCAGATCCAGACAGAGATGTGGCAGGATCAACAATTTCTTGTTGTAGGGTAAGTTTCTTTTGCCCTAACAAAGAAATTTGGATCATTGACTTTATGTAGGGGCGAAGACTGAGCCTGGATCATCCTTCGAATTCCGGTTACAAGTTATGACGTCATCTTAGGAAGTTCCTTACGGTTATTGCATTTTTAATCCACGTCAATCTTCACCATCCTTAGATCTCCTCAGCCATGCTTGTCCATTCTTGGTTTATCACTTCCTCATTTGTGTTAAACTGTCGTATCAAACTAAAATCCTGTTGCCTCCTTCAACAGAAGTGCGGTGTTGCTTTGCAATTATGATGTCACGCAACCATGACATCAACCTACACTCTGAGAAACAAGCGCGAAGCGCAAGGGACCACGGGAAGAAGGGAAAAAGCGTTCCTTTCCTCATTTGAGTGCCTATTGGTTGTTTAATAGATAGATCTCCGGTACGAGGCAAACTGAAACTTAACCTTAGTCTTTAAATAAAAATAAAACCAGACAGCTACTGCTTAATCTGATCTTGTCACAAAGTGCCAACATTATATTTCGTTTCCTCCAGTTCCTGCCTGTCATTATACAGCTGTTTATTGTGGTTCCCCTAATTCTTCCGCCATTTTTGAGTCATCACTGGCATGCTATTTTGGTGGTCTGGTATCTATCTATTGTTGTCCTGGTGATGGTTACCGCTGCTTTGCCAACGGGCCCAGAAAATGGCGGATGCGCCGACAAGTTTGTGAGGTAACAGAGTCGCTGAATGTAAAATTCCTTCTTCAAAGCTTTCAAATACTAAAAACATTGCATAAAGCAAGGTTAAAAAGAGTTTTAGAACCTATCCGGTATTTCAGCGGTTTTGCTTGTGCTACTCTCTCAACCATGGCTGCAATTGCGACACTCTCCCGCCTTTAAGACAGTTTGCTTGTAATGTGATGTGACCAGCTCCTTGTAATTTGCTTCTTTCCTTTATCCTGATCGGTCACTGGTTAGTTTATATTCCTCCCAGCAATAGTTATTTGAATTACGGCTTTATTTGTGTTTGTTGCTTTCAGATGGTGTGTTGTAAACATCTACCATGTCCGATTTGCACGCCTGTTACTTCGGACTGTCGATCTCGGTCCAGTTCCCCCGCCTCTCCTCAACCTTAGTGATGGCGGTCACATCGAAGGGCTGGGACTATTAGCACTTTTGAAAAAGAGGCTGAAGAAAATCGTGGTAGTTGACGGATGCAGCATGGGGGAAGGCAATCCCGTTTCCACTCAGTTACTGTGGTCGCTTGATTTGGCGCGAAAGAGGCTGCGGTGTTCTTTTAGTGCGATGGACGGTCGAGACATCGTCGAGGATATCCGAAGCAAGCTCGAGGAAATGCCCGACAATTATAAGCCTCGGTTCTACAAGTTCAGGGTTGATTACTATGAGAAGAATATGGATTGCTTGAGCGATGAGAAGGTCGGGGAAGGGGAGATTTTACTTATACTGCCTCGACATCCAGACGAGGGTGAGTAACATATTTTTGAGATTTTATTTCATTCTTCCTGTATCAATGACAAGATTTTTAAGTTTCCTTTCTGAAAGGTATATCCAACTCAACTGGATCGTCGCGATCATGGAAGGATTGCCTGCGTCACACTCATCAACCAATCAACAATGAGTACTGGGGAACCGGTCCTGACCTTGAAGCGGGGGAAGTCGACCGACTGAGTGGCTGCTGTTGTGAATGCTGTCACGTGACCTGCTGTAAAAGCTGTTCTGGGTAAGAATGACGTTTTTCGGATATCAAACCCATGAGCGAACCCGAACTGTTCGTGTTCTTCAATCGGCTTATTTGGTCTAAAGTCTAGTGACCTGAGACAATAGCTATAGAGAACATTGCTTTAAGAACGCAGATATTTTGCGATGCGGACTGAAGTAATTTATGTTCGTGATTACTTTAAGATGATCTGTCTTCTTTTCAGGATTTTGTGTGGATTCTTTCCTCATCACGCGACTCTCAACCAGTTCTTCACCCCCGCATTATTTAGTGCTTACCACAGGGAGGGCTACCGCGCGTGTCTAGACGCCGAAATTGGGCAGTTTTTAACCGAAGAGACTGGTGAAAAGAAATAAGCAGTGGATAATGGTAGTTTAGTACCCAAACCTCCCGAAACGGCATAAGGATGATGTGAAAATGATTGGCACCGGCACCGTATGAACTCTGAGATTTGACTTACTTCCCAGAGTTCATTCGTCGCCTGGATATTTTTCCCCTACTTATTTTGAATCAGGCGACAGATCCCGCTGACGAAGAGGGAGTGAACAATCTGAATTGCTCCGTCTCTTTGCTAAAAATCGAGTCTTGAGCACAGCTTCCACAACAAGTTTTTTTAAGCGCTTCAATTTTTACGAAAATTGTTGCGGCGACGGGATTCTGTCGCACGGACGTAAGCCAAAACAACAGGCGTCATGACTTCTTGCAGTTACTAGATGGAGTTGGGCACGAGGGTCGGGATACGTGCGCGGATGAAGAGCGGGAGACGTGCGCGGGTGAGGGGAAGGACACGTATGTGGACGAGGGGCGGGAGATGTGAATGGACGCCACAAGAGAGGGCTAGAGAGAAGTAATGCGTGTCCTCGCACCTACCCTCCAGGGACAATAATTCCAGAATAAAGCAGAGACTAAAGGTCTTACTTGAAAAAATAAATTTAAAATCGTTACTGGTTGAGACGCATTTATTCATCTTAGAGACAATCACATCCATATTTGGTGGTAGGGGTTACCAAGGAGTGTAAAATTGTTTTGAACGCAATAAAAACATAAAAACGTTCTTCAACGCAATTTTCAGGCTTAAAATATACTAATCTGACACTTCGATTCGCAAGTCTGACTTCAAAGAAAAACGCCCCTCACAAACTTTCTTTTGCTCTGGGCAAAATCGTCAAAATATCATTAAAAAAAATACTCGGCAAAGAGTCATACGAACTGAAAAATGATGCTGGCCAGCAATTAAATGCAGTATCGCGTGTAGTCCCAAACTAAGACAGAGTATCTGAGAAACAAACTCTCCAGAATTCCAGTGACCCAGAAGGTCAGACGTCATTGAAATAACTGAATCTTGTCGGTGACTAGTTTTATTTATATTGGTTAAACTTCTCGCAAAAACCTTCATATCGGGTCACATTCAAACTTCTTCTGATTAATGTAATTCGAAAAGAGTCCGGGTCTAATCACATGCCTCTCTAGGAGTGGCGTAGGAAAGGCAAGGTTACGTGCGTGACAAACAGTCAACGACTATTCCTACATCACGAAATTTTTCCTTAGAAATCAACCGGTGGAAACAGTTACAACTAAAACAACCTCGATGTCGAAAAAAGTACTTGGATGATCATCAAAAAAACCAAGTATCACTCCAGAATCAAAATGCTTTGGGCTGATTATAGTCTTTTCTTTTTATAAATTTAGTATGGTGAAGTCTTCAACTGTGGCCTTGTCTTTCCCTTACGTAGCCGTGTCTTTTATAGTGATTTAGTGTCGGTGCTTGAAATGTGAATGCAACGCTAATATGCTACAGTTGTGCCATTGTTGGAAACGATGGGGCCAGGAAAAAGACCCTTTTAAATAAGCTACCAATGTACAAGATCCTCAAAGTGAAGCGGATGTGTGTTTCCTCAATGCGCATGGAAGATTGCGGGACACATGAAGCTGATCAAGCGGTCACGCAAGGCGTGGTCGTCAATTTTTCCCTGATGTCCAACCGACATTTTGGCCTCCCCAGGTGTAAACCAGCGCTACTCAACAGACCTAAACAACACCCCCCGAGCACACTGTGCTAGTAAAGCTCCTCTCGTCTAACAGGTCTCTTGTGACTTATCACCCGCTATTTTACCCTTCACGGTTTGGAAAAATTCGTCATGAAAGAATAGCCATGCTTTTCCGACGCGGGATCAGAGCATCGGCGCTTTTGGAGCGGTATAAAATGGGCAGAGTCACATCGTGCGCGCGGTCATCACACACACTGGAAAGAGCCTGCAAGAAGAAATAGAGCATTACAATGTTCACAATCCATAAAACGTTTTCGCTGGCGTGCAATTGGTGTGAAACGCGTCAGATGACCGAGTGTGTAAATGTAAAGCAAGACCAATGCATTAACCAACAGGGAATGCGTCGGTCTTTTTAAGGCGAGCGAGGACAAGCACGACGCGAGCGCGTGGAAAGCTCGAGAGGCGAGACACGCGAGACTAGAGGAGCTCCACCTTGCGCGCATGGTTTTCCTGCCCGTCCCACGCTTGACGGTGCTCGCCAGATGACTATTTTAAAAGCATTGATCAACCGAACAGAGTACTAACTACAACATCACAGAGACAGGCTAGATTTATAGTCTGAGAAATGTAAAAGCAAATTCAATTCTGCTCCATTGAAAAATTTTCGAAAAACTTTTTTTTACGTTCTCCCACCTAGCACAGAAGCAGCTTTTCATAATGTTTTTGATTTCGCCTCATGGATGTAAATCTTTTCAACAAATATTTGTCACTATTGGTTTATGCAGAAACGCTTCTAACCGAAAAAAATCTAGAAATTCTTGAGAATAATACAAAACAGTGGTCATTACGAGATACTAAGTATCCGTGCAAGCTGTAAATCAAAAGTATGGTGAAAAATATCTCACCTCTAGTTTCCTCGCCCTTTCTTTACTCAGTGGTTCCAGAGGAAAAACCAGGTCATTGGCATCCGCAAGTGATCGCAAGTCAAAATAATATTTAGCATAGACGCTTGATGGCACATTTATATTAAACTGTAATAGCTCGAGAAACGCTCTCTCCAATTCATTCCTGCAAATATGAAACAAACGAAGTCATGTCACACAGTCGTTGGTTTGCACTTCGATTGATCAGTTTATTTATTTATTTATTTGCGCTATTTAGACAGGCTGGCCCAGTTCAGCTTTAAATCTGGATTATGTATCGTCCTTGATAACTCGGAGAAACACTTGAAGGCCAAACGAAATGAGGAAAAGTACAACTACACTCGAACTGATTTAAATCAAAGAAAACTCGAACACACAAAACAAGTTCAGACCACAACACCGAAAGCCATGTTCCCTACTCCACGTGTGGCTTCTTAAGCTTCTCCTGCTAACCATTACAAAGAAGATACAGGAGACGGGGCCTACAGTTTACCGTCCTTATCCGAGAAAACTAATAACTTCTAACCATTTGCGGATGTCATAGCAAAGGCAACACGTTATCCATTGTTATTTAAAGACTCTGAGTGTTAGTACGTTCTGAGACTTAAACCCCCGACCTCTGACACGGCAGTCTAGCACTCTACAACTTGAGCTAACCAGGCGCGGTTTTTTTAGGACAGTAACTATGGATATTTACAAACTTACATGTCTTCAACTGTTATGTCTTTTAAAATTTGGCAGTAGTCGACATTCCATACTATCAAGAAAAGCAAATCAAGCAAAATTAGCAAAGATAAGGGAAGAAGATGGACATCTTTTCCTATCCTCTTAAATTACATTAACCTAATATTTTATCAAGGTATGAGGACAGTACAATAGCAATCGTCTTACCAGCTTGATCATCCCATACTTTGGATGACAATAAAATGGCACCTAATAAAATTCTTTTCCAGTTTCCAGGATGAACGTCTATCTCGGCATAAGTCAGCAGCCTTTCAAGATAAACCTACAGGTTATAAGAAGAAAAAAAATACAAACATAATTTATTAAGGAAAATTAGTTAATTCGAAAAAATTAGAAAAGACTAAAATTCAAATATGTAAGACCTCGCTTTGACCCTTGATAGCACCACACCAACAAGATATCAATAACAATAATAATAATAATAATAATAATAATAATAATTTATTACTTATTGGGCACAAATTAACATCTGAATATGATCAAATGCGCCTTACAACACTTTGCAGGGGACTTTGGTCAGACTGCATTGAGCAGTTTGCAATTGGAAGGAGATTTAGCAAATGCCCCCAATTTCAGATTCTACAGCAGACCACAACACCGGAAACTACGTCCCCTACTCTCTGCGATAAGTGTGCGGGTTCTTTAATGTCCCCTACTTACCAGTACTGAGAAGATGCAGGAGACGGGGCCTATGGATTTTCGTCCTTATCCGAGAAGACTAGAATGTCTAACCACTTGCAGGTGTCATAGCAAAGGCAGCGCATTCTCCTCAGTTATTTAAAGACCCTGAGTGTGGGTCCAGTCTGGGTCTTGAACCCAGACCTCCTGCACAGTAGTCTGGCACTCATCCACATCAGCTAACCATAAGCTAACAAGCCAATTGGCTCAGTTGGTAGAGCACTGCACCGGTATTGCAGAGGTCATGGGTTCAAATCCTGTACAGGCCTGAATTTTTCCAGCTCTTTTTTCAGTACCACTTATTTATAAATTGTGTTCATTACTGTGAAGATCACTTTCATATTCACTTCTTTATCTGCAGTTCACCTATATGATTTTAATATATTCACAGTTATTGAAGAAAAAAATGCTTATCATGTTGCTCAACTCACTAATGTAATTATTGCACATTCTGCTGTAAGCTGAGCTGCATGAAAGAGAGTCTTGATAAACTTGTATATATGTCTGTGTTCTGGGTCAACTCTGTCATAGTAATCAGGCACAGGATCATGCTGGAGAGCAAAGAACAATTAATTCATAGTGCTTTAAAAACAAAAATGAAATCTTAAGGGAAACTGGCAAAGAAAACTCTGACCCTTTGAGGACTGAGCTGCTCAATAAACATTTAAACCATAAACATCAGTATGCATATTCTCCATACTGTTCTCTATACATTGTCTTTGCTACTGAGAAGGAGAATTTGTTGATCACTTCCTTGATTCTCATGACCTTCATGATTGATTCAGGAGTGATACTGTTCGGAGAAGTTAGATACTGGTCACTCTAAGGGGTCAAAGGATAAGCTGCTTTCTTGGATAGCATCATGCCTCCCGGCAATCCCATAACCCACAATGCAATGCATTTTTCATGAACCTTACAACAGGTTTTCTCTTTTAGTTTTCTATCTTTCAGTAGCATGACATATCCTGTGTCACCTGTGTATGAAAATGTCAATCCCCCCTTCCCCTAATCTCTGAATCTGGTAATTCATGGCACTTTCTAAGATTTAATTTCAAATTTTCAGTTGTTGTCCAAGATATCTTTACTTGAATCTTATATCAAAGGATTCAAACCACCGTATGTGACATAACTACTTTATTATGCACTCAAATCAGATTTATGCTTCTTAACAGATGCACATGATTTGTTTTAAATAATTAATATTCCTTAAAAGTTCCTTACTGTGAGAGGGTGAGCTTTTTCATCAAATATGTCCAGAGAACGCACATCGTGGTCTCTGAAGTAAAGAATGAGACTTCATTTCAATATTATATCAACTAAATGTTGAGAAATATGTTTTTTTGTCTTCTCACAAGCAAGGGACAAAGAAAATATTCTCAGTCCCCATAAGGAATCGAAACTCAGACCTTCAGATTCCACACTTCGATGCTCTACCACTGAGCCACAGAGACTCTACTGTAAGCAAGGTCTATTAAAAAGTTCATATGACACACATCCTGCATACTTCTAGGATCAGCAATGTTAATAGCCTTGTGTTTGTGAATAGAAAAAGAGAGATGGCAAGTTTTGAGCTCGGTAAAGAAATAGAGTAACATGTTTTTTCAGCGTGGGGTAAATCTAGCAACAAATTAAATGTTTTTTAAATTAAAGCCAAAAAAGAAAAAAAAAAACACTTTCAGTAATTATTGGAATTATGGCCTGTGTACTGATTGCATCAGAGCACAAAAGAACTTTGCATTTGAATGTGGTTTACCACAATCTACTAATCTTTGCCTTTGGCAATCGTTTGGTAAAACTGGAAAACTAAGAACATAGTTAAGTAAACGTCTACCTTCAGGGTAGCAGAAATGACAATATAAGTGTTTTACAAAAATTCATCAACTTCCGTTTGAGGATAAACAAAGAAAAAAATTAATTCAAACAGTACTTTTGCTTATGTTAAAGGAAAGTGCATGCAAATATCTCGCAAATATTACCAAAAACACAAAATAAGCTATTAACTAAATTGTTCTTTATAAATTTTGAGTAACAAAAATTCATAGATGGCAAACTGCCCTGTGTCAATAATTATGTGCTCCTGTTTCTTCTTTGTCACAATCTTCCTTAATCGCAATCAATCTTAATTTAATCAAATTAAAATCAAGCAGAATATAAATTTTTGATCCTATTTTTTTCTACAGAACTAAAGATTCTGAGGTAAACAGCACATGTTTAATGAAAAAAACAGCTGAAAAAGCCACTTTAAGATGTATAACAGCACCCAAAACAATTTATAACAACTGTTTGCAGAGAAACAAAACAGTACATGTGTACACTTCAAAACAGACATAACAATTACCCACCTGTTCTTAATATGGTAATATATTGCCAAAGCCACACTGTGAAAAAATAATAGCACAGTTTAAGACTGTGTTTTTGTAAAGAAAATATCTTAATTATTGCTAACTTTGAGGTTAATTCATGGTGTACCTGAATTCTACAAGCATTATTTGCACAATATGACGTTTGTGCCATTTGCTTTTATTTCATGAGTGAAAAAGGAGTTATAGAGATAATCACCAAATCAAATATAAACCTTGCATTCCTAAGTGTCCAAGAGTTTGCTATAGCCACTTCACAAAAGGCACAAGAAAATTTGTAACTGTGACAACCAACCTTTCAAAAAATTATTTAAACAATCCAGCTTGACGTCTCCCTTCCCTCCTTTCAATGTTAGTTATAAGAAAACTCCAGCGCTCACAGATAATTCATCATTGAAAGGGGAATAGGGTGTGTCAAGAAAATTTTATGAGGGTCATACCTAATCCCCCCCCCCCCCCTTCTCTAATGTCAGTGAAATACTTTACCATTTAATAGTAGATTTAAGGTTGGGCTGACTCACTGTACTGTCATCAAGAAAGATTGTTGAACAAGAGCTACATTTTCTTGTCAGAGTTCCCTTGAGAAAATAAAAAAGTCAAATTATGGTGCATGACTAAGTTTAAAACTAAGTAATTGGAAAGAGAACCTCTAACTTTTTTTTGGTAAAGATATAAATACTCTACAGTCTGAGCATTATTGACATCAGTTACGTACTGGTAACATGATAACATCTTAAAAATCTATTTGTCTAGGGCATGCTGGATTTAAGGTTTATTTTTGGCCCTGTGGACTTGATACAACTCCTTCATCACAAGGAACATTTCCTTTTCTTCTCTATTTTCCTGTTCTCTTGGTTCAAAGAGCCAATGAGAGAGAAGAACACATGATCACATGACCACCACAATATGACGGCCTCTTAGGCCAGAGCAAGGGAGAGGATGTGCAGCTTGACCCAGATTCAAGTGCACTTACTCATAGCCTACGCCATGCTCTTGGTGCAGTAAAAAGTGAGCATTAGCTGAATGAGGCAATCAGCTACATTTTTAACTTTACACCAATTATAAATTAACATCTCCTCAAAAAAGGGGTCATTTATGAACAAAAAAAACCGTATAGATAGATAACTTCATTCATAGGTAACAAGGACTATAAATAAGCCTGGATTTAAAGCATGCTTTTCTAATCAACCTTTGGGATAATACATTTATACTGGACATATCTGATCTTACCCCCATCCCATTTCTCTTCCTTGAATCACTTCCTGTTGAAAATGTACGTCTTCCAGGAAACATTCCATTGTTACCTTAGAATAAAAAAATTACACTTAGTTTATATCCAATCTAATCAATCTCATTGTAATAATGAAAATTATACTTAGTTTAATAATCTTATCAGAAGTATCATCATGACCAGTATAACTGGTCATAAATATGACCATGGGCATTGCAATAACAAAAAAGCATTTATTAATTATAAATAACCCTATACACTCTTAGAAGTGATTAACACGTCACTTTTCCCTATAATATCATTCTATACACTATCCAGCAAACAAGTAGCAAGAATACTCATTCTTTTCAGGAAGAAATTGTTATCTTTATCTAACATCAAATTCTCCTAACTAATTTACAAGGAACTGTGTGGCAGCTAGGAAGGAGAATTCACAACCAGATCTTGGGAGTTAGAGGGATAATCAGGAAGTGCAGCATCTCAATACCTCTGCTGTTCACTGTCACTCAGATTGGGAACCGTGTTCACTACTGTTGCATTTGAAGATGTATGCAAGGTTTTCCACAAGGTGTTCAAACAGGATTCAAACAACCTCTCTGAAAGTCCTCCTGAAAGTTACTCGAGCAACTTTCCTCACAAATAAATAGGATCCCAGTAGGCTCATTGGACTTCAGACTTTCATCTTCCATCCATACTGTATATATCAGCCATCACATCTGGGATAAGTGTGGCTTTGCCAAAAATGCATCATTCCCAAGAATTTAAGGGTTGATTTACAGAGATAGCCATTACATGGAATCAGCTTACAACTTAAATTTAACACTGTGATGGTCATGCAAAATGTCATCACATTTAAAAATTTTATGACAAGTCATAGCAGCAGTCATTTTTAAAAAGAAAGTCACATGTTGCTTTTCTTAAAATCACAAGAGAAACTTTTCCAGGAGAATTGGCTTTATCCCTTTACATCCCAGCATCAATATCTCTATGCTCTTCTTTATACATTTCCTTTGATACTGACAGGGGAGAATTTGTTTAACCCTTCCACTCCCAAGATTTGTTTGTTCATTCTCCCATCTAGCTGTTACACATTTCCTTGTTATTCAGTTACAAGAATTTGGTGTTACATCATGATAAAAAATTCTTACTAATAAGTTTTAGTAATCTCATAACCTGTTTGTTGGACAGTGTATGGATATTGTTGGGAGAAGGTACATGTAAATCACTTCTGGGAGTTAAAGGTCAACCATTGTAGCTTCCTAGGTTAGAAATTATTTCCTTTATTCTAATTATCTTATTGAATGATTCGGAAATATTAAAGTTAGATGAAATAAAATCCTGGTCACTCTTTGGGTTTAAAGGGTTAAGTAGATTTACAACCAAAGACGATAACCTAACAAGTCAGGTGTGGTTAGTTAGTTTAGCCTATTGTCTGAATCTTGAGATTTTGATTCCGTGCAGACAAAAATTCCCTACAAAATTATATACCATACCTTTCCATAAGGAAAAAAAGAAAGACTCATCATCAAGAAATTTACACAGGAAAACAATAATCAGGGCTTTTCGAGGGAATTTAAGAACATATTTCGCGTTGTCACGGATCACATGTGTGGTGTAGACAACAGGTCAGATCAGTTGACCAAGATATTGGATTTTAATCTCACGGATCTCCAAAAGATCCAGTTGCGTGATCCGTAGAACGTTGACACAAATTACTTTTGAATCACCTTGAAATCTCCTTTTGTAAATTAAATTGTAGTATGATGTTAATCCAAAACATGGAAACGTAGGTCACAAGATAAATTAAATACTGTTATCAAAAATTCTGAATTACACAGACGACAATTTTTTGAGTCGTACTTTCACAAACTCGGGTGATGGCAACTCTGCTGTGTTTTGAGGGAAAATCGAAGCAAGTTTTAGAGAAGATTTGTTCCTTATGCAAGACAGGAGTTAAGGTTGCTAGTATCTTATACATTCGAACAGAACACAAACATGTGACTCAAAGATGATCGAATTGTGTTTCACCCTAGTTATAATATCAAGAACATGCAAAATCAACCGTCATTTATCTTACCTGGATTGGAGAGGGATCGATGTAAAAATAAGGTTCCTTTGTGGTTTGATAGATCTGAGAAGAAATTAGACGAAAAAACATCAATCATCCAATTCGCTTCGCCGAGCATGCAATCACTATAACCTCTTGCCCTTTCACAAAAAATTTGCTCGCCGCTACCTTCTCTATCGCTAATGTGCGGTAGTTCGAACGTCTCGTTGGCATGCCCTGTTCTATCATAGGGTTCGTTTTTCACTGCAGGTCCACCACGAGGTGAAGGAAGGACACAGCAGTGAATGTTACCCATTGTAGCTCTCAGGAGCTTCGCGTACGTTCTCGACAACGCGATGTCCGCGAGTACAAGCGTCTTCCTTCCACAACGCCGCCAACTACATCATCACAGACAGGTAGTTTGTGTCAACGGAGACTCTTCCAACAAACATCGATATCTCCACATTTTCTTGTTACCTCTGATTGGAGTTATTCCAGATACAGTACACAAAGTTTGGATACCTAAAACTATATTCGACAACAAACAATCTCCATCAAATAGGTTTTGTAATTTGATTGGTCTAGCGATAAGCTACGTCATCGTCTGCTCATATATGGAGAAAATTCTGGATTGGCCCAGGAAATTTTTACAATTTCTTCCAGTTGGGCCCGGAAAAAAATGTAACACTTTGTTGCTAATGCATCTAAACACGCAACAAATAAATGAAAACCCCGAATAGTGTGATGCGTAAGAAATGATCATAAAAAGATGTCCGTAGAGATTATCACATCTACGATAAAAACGTTTTAATTTTTTTTGTCCCTCACTTTCATTTAATTTTCAATGAAAATCTTGTTTGCACTTTTTTGTTAAATGTCAGCTGTATTGACGGTAATTTTTCTTTTCCCGAAAGGCTTGAATTAGTCAATAAAACCCTCAGGGAAATGAAATTCTAAATAAGGAAAAACATTCGTTTAAACAAATTAAAATTGCCCATGACACATAACAAAATTTTTTTTATGTATATTCCACAAAATAAATTGCAGTAGGGAGTAGTGAGATCAAAAAAGCGTATATTACTTTTAAATAACCCTACACACCCCCAGCCGTGGTTAACATATAATTTCTCTCTATTATATCCATAGAAAGACAGTAACGAGAATACTCAACCTTACGTCAAATGAGCACTTGTCAAACCAAAACTAATCTTTTGTTTTCATTTGTAGGAAGTACCTCGACCACTGTCGACAAAGGTTTTCTAAACACAAAAACACTGTACAGCGGTTGTTGTTGTAGAGGCAAAGTACTGGGTTCTACTTAGCAACCTTCCCTTAACGACAAGCAAGAACAGTCAAGGGGCCATATTTACAGTTTTGTCGTGTTGTGAGTAATTTTATTTTATCCGTAGTCTTCCGGGAAAAAAGCCATTTTTCCGCCATGTATGACGACGACGACGAACCAGAAGGGCCAAAGAGTTCTTTCACGACTTACCTTTCCGAAGGAAATGTGCATTTTAACCAGGGGGAATACAAAAAGGCTCTGGATAGTTACACTCAGGTATACTCGAATAACTTGGTCGATTTCAATGAAATATTCTTAGATCAAAAACACTTACGATTCTCTAGAATATCCTGATTTATTCGAGCTCTTATAAATGTTACTTCTTTGCTTTGGAAGTCTTGAAGTCTTGCCATTAGTTCAAGATTAAAGATAATAAAACAAAATTACCGTTTATCTATGTGATTATTTAAGTATCGTGATGTACTTTTGTAGCCAAGTTGCTGTCGTTGCATGACTTCCTACTGTGATTGGACCTTTCAAAATATTAGCGGTTACAGGATGTTAGTCTTTTCTCTGATCCGACATGAGATCGACAAAATTTAATGACTAGGAATTGAACTTGCTTTGTTGCGTTTGATAAATAGCAGGATTGAATCTCAATCTGGTTGACAGTGCAGTACGTTTTGTTAAAAGTTATCCACTGGATGGTGAATTTATCTGTTGGATGGTGTTATCTCAGCCCTTTATACAACTAGAACCAGTTTTTTACGATCATGAAAAAATTTTAGATACCAAATATTTATCTAATGTGCCCACAAATGATGTGCATTGTCCCGACCCACACAAGCATCTCAGTTCTCTGTGATTTGTTCTGATTGGCTGACACAATTACCTCAATATTGGTTTTGTGGGACTCAACCCTAGAATGTTCAAATGAAATTAAATAATCTATTTACATCTTCTTTTCACAGGCCCTGGAGCTACAGCCAGGTTACAAAGTGTGTCTTGTCCAGCGATCAAAGTGTTACTTGAGGTTAGGCAATGCTGATGCCGCACTGAGAGACGCAGAAGAATCACTTGCAGAAGATAAAGAATATAACAAGGTTTGGAAGCCTGTCAACACTTTAAACCATTAGATCTGATTTGTAATTCACCTCTCTAGATACTACTCATTTCATGGTTAACTTGACAAGAGAATTTGGTTTTACATCAGTAACACCTTCTACATGTAACTGATAAGTTGATTATCCTGACTTATAACTTGTTAATTAGATGATGCATTGAAACTGTGAGGAATATTTAAGTATTTACTTTTAGTATAATTGTTCTGGTGATTATTCAGACGTACACAATCTGATTGGTCAAGGATAGTGAAAATTTAATCCCAAAGAGCATAAAGGCTGCTACTAAGTTTGGTAGAACACTTTTAAAAGATAAAATATAAATTTTACATTGTTAAATTCAGATAGAAACTGGGGATCAATATCATTATCTGGGCAACTACTCACCTACCCCTCCCCTAACTTTAACTTGTTATCAATTGACTGTTGTTGAGTTAAGGGAGGGGTAGGTGGGCAGTTGCCCAGATACTGATATTGATCCGAAACTGGCTGCCCATCTTGATACAAGTAATTAAAAAAATTGTAACAAAAGATAATTATGCAAAGTTTTCTTTATTTATAGAATGGTTGGAATAACATAATGAATTTGCTACAGAATTCAAAAGCACCTGAGCAATTATATTAAAATAATTATTTGCCTCAGGCTCAGTGAATACTGTTGAATAATCCCCTCGACTTCATCCTGACAAATAGTTTTTAACCCTTGACACCCTAACATCAGTATTCATATTCTCCAAACTGTTCTCTGTACATTTACTAAGGTGCTAGCAAGGAGAATTTGTCTAACAATCAAGAGTTTCTTTAGTTGGTGATCATTTCCTTTATTCTTATGGCATTAATGTGTGATTCAGTGGTGATATTGTAAGGAGAAATTAGATGCTAGTCACTCTTAGGGGTTAAAGGGTTAAAAGGTTTTCATCTCAGTGACAGGAGTTACAGGGATAGGGATCTCAAGGGATGTGCTCTAACAATGGTGGATCTAGGGGAGGGACCCAGGGGGCGAGAATCACAGATGGAAGAAAAGCTGTATGGCAAGCGATGAAAAACCACCGGCCCTCCCCCCTCCCCAGCTCAAGGTCTGGATCTGCCACTGTCTTAAATTCCCTCTCTGAAAAAAGAAAATGATTGGAAATTTTCTTGCATTAAATTTTGGCAAGTATCCTTATTTTGAGGAATTCTTCCTCAATATTTTATTGAAAGGTAAGTATGGTAGAGTAATTTTCTTACTAACGGTACTTGTTTGTTGTGGAGGTTCAACATTACAGTTACTAACAAAGGGAATTTATTTATATACAGGGCCTTTATCAAAAAGCAGAAGCTCTTTATTCCAAGGGAGAGTTTGAGTATGCTCTCTTGTATTATCACCGTGGATATAAGCTGAGACAAGACCAGGAGGAGTTCAAACTCGGCATCCAGAAAGCTCAAGAGGCCATTGATAATGCTATCGGAAGTAAGAATTACTTGTCATAATTCATTCACTGAGTAGATCAGTAGATTTATACTGAGTACCCATGGTTTTACCTGATGTTGCTCTGTGATTGGTCTCAAAAACCAACCCCCCCCCCCTGCCTCAAGCAGTCAGATGTATTAAACAAAGACTAATATGATGAATTGATCTCATGTCTTTACTGTACTTTTGTGACACTCCATCTAGATCTGATTTTGTGTAATGAATTTTTTGACCACCCTTAGTGAGAAGAGATCTGTTTACAAACCAAAATTTTAACAATGTGTGAAAACTTGCATTTTAAAAAAGTTTTACATGCTGTAACTTTCATTAATTTCTCAAGTATTATTCAAAATCTTTTATAGCTTTACCCCATGCATGCACTGACCTTTCTAACTTATTTGATATATAGATTTAGCCAAGCCTAAAGGCGGAGCTCGCATTTTTTTTTCCCACACATCTCAAGGGCACAACACCTTGCCCCGGCCAGGACTAGAACCTGGGTTGTCCAACTTGGAGCCCAGTGCACTGACCACTGGACTACTGAACAAAGCCGTGGTGTTGGTGTGCCCGCAATTCAGTTGACCATGCATGTTAAAAGTAGCATCTTGAATGGTTGTACAGTCATACATTCAAATTTTTTCAGCTTGATGGGTTACTACTATTTTGTATAATTATGGGGCTATGCTCTGCAAGCTCTGCTATTATTTAGTTACAGTTACTGAATGCACATGTGAGATATAAAACTGCAACCAGCGATTTCTTTTTATATACATTACTGCATTTATAACTTCAAGGTGAAACTTAATACTAACAAAACTTCACTTACCACATGTCATGAGAGTAATTCTGTAAACAAATATTTTATTGATGTTTGCTTTCCAGGTAAAGCCAGGGTCAAATTGGAAAATAAAGGAGATTTGTCCTTTTTTGCCAAACAGGATGAAGCTGTGAGTATAACACTGTTTTTAAGTTAGTAACATCATCTCAGTAGCTCATATATACATCAAAAGATGTTATCCTTATTTATAAAGGAGTACCATCACTCTGAATTCCTTGGATATTGAATTCTGATGTAATTCTATGGGGTAGATTTTTTACCATGACCAATAGTTGTTCAATAACTCAAAGAGCTCTAAGTTTCCATCAATGGTGTTGAATGTTGCAACTTATTATTTTTTTTATGTCTTTTTATTCAATGTTAGAAAAAGACAACTAAAGGCTACAGCAAACCAACTGCTCTGGCAGCAAGAAATCAACAACAAGCAGCAAACCGAGGAAAAAACACCAAAAGTCCTGTTAAATCAGAAAAAACGGTCAAAAAAGTAAGCCCATTTTACAGTACTACCTTTGACAGTGGAGTCTTAGTTTTTCTGGCTGTTTGATCATCAGGACTTAATTGAATTACTTGTGATTATTGGTTTAATTTTTCCCTTTTTTTTTTGTTGCAGCTTTTAGGTGAATTATATGCAGACAAGAAGTACCTTGAGAAACTGATGGATGACCAAGGTACATTGGGCTGTTGCCAAGAACATCATATGCAACATTTCTAATTTTCTCATCCCTTTGCCTATTTACTTAGTACTCTTATTGTGGGGGCTGTCCTGGTGTACCGGTACACGAGGGAATTCCTTTTGTTTTCATAACCATACATGGAGTTATGACGCAGTTCGTTAATGTTTCCTTCTTTTGTGTACCGGTACACGAGGACACAACCCTTATTGTGTGTATTCCATGATGTTTAATTCTAGGCAGATATGGAAATAACAGTTAGCATAAACGTACAGCTGTAGGCATCCTTATTTGGTCAATTAACTTTTGGCAGCATGTAGTGGAGGTGTAATTTTTGTTCTGAACAGTAAGTGCCTTTTCTGCTCCAGCGAAAAAGTTGTATAGTTTGGCAAATTTTTTGTCACCAACAACATTTTACAAGTGCAAAAATTGTCTTTGTTGCAAAACAACGTAGCATAAATCCTAGTGATTGGAATTGGAGTCCTTTGGCAAACTATATATGCTGGCTGCTCTTACAGACAGATCAGGTGCTGATTGAATCTGACAGCTTTGGAAATCTCAAAGTGGACGCAACAGATGAAACAAAAATTTGTAAATGAAAAAATTTGTCCTTTGTTTTTGTCAGAACAATTCTTGTTTTGTTTCCCAGCATGGAAAGGTCCTCAGTGTCAAAAGGTTTCAAATATTACTATCCACTATGTCTCAATTGTAAATTAGGGCCTTGCCGAAAGGTGCTTCTTAAGTTTCAAGTCAGGATTGGTAGAAGAACTGAGAGACCACTGGCAATTAGGTTAATTAGGAAATTATGAAATTTCTTTTTTCTCCCAAGAATTTGTCTTCCTAAAAAATTCAAGTTAGCTGCTAAACATTTCAGAACAAAATTCTGAGTGTTTGTCTTGCAAGTCTTGCATTCCTAAACTCTACTTTCTTTTTTTGTAGATTTTATTCATGGAAATAGCAGCAAACCAATTTATGATCTGGTCCAAGATGGCTTGAGTTATTTAGATACGAGAATTGAATTCTGGAGACAACAAGAACCACTCTATGCTCGCAAGAACAAGAAACTGCCCCCAAGAAAATCTCCTCAGAGGCAACTCCCTGCTGACACCACAAAATTCATCTTGAGATCCTTGGAGGAAATAGACCAGGCGTTGGCAGATGGTGATCCAGAGACAAGTTTAAATAAGGCACAGTCAACTTTAAAAACAGTACAGTCATTAGGAGCAGAGAGTGTCCCAAACAAGGCAGAGGTTGTGGGTAATTTGTACTCTTGTATTGGAAATGCTCATCTTGAGATGGAAAATTATGAAGAAGCTTTGAAGTTCCATGAAAAAGATCTGAAGGCTGCTAAAAAAATGTAAGTTGTTACTTGTAAAAAGATACAGTTCAAGAACTGGTCCAGCTGATAGAATTTGGTAAATTAAAGTGATCTGTGTTCTAATGAAGTCAGTTGCTGGAAAATACCATATTACGGTTTTTTCCCATGAAGCAGAAAGAAATGAAACTTAGTGTAAACCCTCCAAATGTGATGATAATTAGGATCACATGGAGGTTTCATCATCAAATAGTTGCTGATGGTGGTATAGGCACCTGTAATCATCAAGGGGGCAGTACAAATTTTATGAATGAAATTTTAACAGACAATTGTGAGATACCTTATAAACAATGACCATTCAATATTAAGAGAGCTTATAAATTAAAACACTTTCCTCTATTTTCTATATTTCCCTCTTAGGGAGAACAAGGAAGCTAAATCACGAGCGCTGGACAACCTTGGAAGACTGTATGCTAAGATGGGAGAATACACCAAAGCTATCGATTCCTGGATGGAGAAACTTCCACTCAGTAAATCAGTTTTAGAAAGCACATGGCTTTATCATGAAATTGGCAGGTGTCATTTAGAGCTCAAATACTACCAGGATGCTAAGGAGTTTGGTCAAAGATCATTGGCTGCAGCAGAGCAAGCAGATGATAAAGTGTGGCAGCTTAATGCTACAGTTCTTGCAGCTCAAGCTGAAGGTGATTTTTGTTGCTAATGAGATAGGCCTTGTTTGAATTTAAATATCAATTGTCAACTCCCAGAAGTAACATGTAACTTCCAACTATGTTATATATACATTATCCAGCAAACAGGTCATGAGGATACTCAAAATTTCCAGATAGAAGTTGTCAGCTTGATCTAAATTCTCGTAACTGCAAGAAAATGTGTAGAAGTTAGTCAAGAGGAGAGAATTAACAATCAGATCTTGGGATATGCTGGAGTACCTAAAAGTTTTAAGACAACTATAAATCCCCATGAAGATTCATAAGCAAGATGGCTACAATTTTTCTTTTGAAAGATCCAACAACTGAGCTGCATAGAATTCATTTATGAGCAATGTTATTTCCTAGTATCATATGCAACCAGTGTACTACATACTGCCAAGATCAGCATTTGAGGAGCAATGTCCCAGCTGTCCTGTTTAGAGAAAGATAATAACAGATTGAATTGAATTATTTTTATACTTGTTAGTGAGCCACAGTGCAGGCCACACAATTATCATTTAAATATCAAATGTTAAGCAAGTTTTTTTTTTAAGGTTTTTAAAAAGTAGTTTTCCATTGACTGATCCTTAACAATACAACTTGACTGTTTGCAATTTAGTGAAGCTTGGAGATCTCAAAGATGCCCTGCAATCTTTTGAAAAAGCCTTAGACCTAGCCAAAATACTGGAGGATGATGCAGCTGAAAATGCCATATCCAAAGCCATCAATGACGTCAATGACAGAATCACACAAGGTGAGTGGGTTGTCATGGTGTTTACTCCTTTTTAATGAGCAGTTATGCCCGAAGATCTTAGATAACCAGAGCCCTATTACTCGTTATTAAACATAAGTGACCAAGGAAATTGATTAACTCTCTAAAAGTTTAACTAATAATATAATTTGGTTTTGTCATCTAAGTTGATACTGCAAATTGGTCACCATGAAGAGTTTCTTATGCGGTCATTTTGAGCATTAGCCTTTAGCCATTTGCTCTCACTAACAAAGGGCTAAATAAATGCTTCAAACATCAGCTTAGAAACTCTTCATGGTGGCCAATTTTCATTATTAACTCAGATGATAAAACCAAATTATCTTCTTACACTCCCCAACTGACACAACACCACAGTTTCTTTAGAAACTTAATCCTAAGAGGTTTACTCCGACAGTTACTTCCAGGCATTCAGCAGGTAAACAGTGCAAAATCTGTATGAAATATTAAACAGCTTGGTAGTAGGGGCAGAGTGTAAAATGAGGGAGGTTCAGGCTGGGTCATTTTTTATGCTGGACAATTTGTCAACTAATTTTAAATCACTACAACCAGTAAGGAAAAAGGGAAAATTTCTCATGAAATGGATGCATGAAAGCTAAAAGGGTAAAAACACACCAACTGGGTTAAGTACATGAAAAGAAAGGCGTTGCTTTTGACATTCAATTGAAAATTTGTGTCATTAATAGCTGCTGGGAAAAGTTGTTTTATCATTATCCACTTATGAACACTTGATCTCCAACAAGGGGTCAAATCTGGAGAAGAAAGTGCTGCTGATGAACATGAAGGTGCAGAGGAAAGCAAAGAAACAGCAGATGAACAAAATGAGGAAACTGAGGCAGCTAAACAAACAGAGGAGGAGGAACTAGTGAAAGAAGACTCAGTCAAAGAAAGCCATGAGGAGGCAAAGGAGGATGAAGCTGAAGAAGGAAATGCAAAAAAGGATGCAGAACAAGAACCAGATGAGGCAAATGGTGCAACAAAAGATGCTGATCAACCTGCTGAAGATGATGGAGTGAAGGAGCAATAAATGTCCTAAAATTGTCCATCAAACTCTGTATATATTGATGTATTAGAGCCTTTCCAGAGAAATTCAAAGTTTTACTTGTAGTTGCTAACTCTTTGTTAACTCAAAGGTGTTAAAATAGTTCTGCTAAACTTGTTGAATGTTATTTTACAACATTTTTATTTTGATTTTCATTTAAATGGTGGCTGTTGTCAGTGTAGCACTTTAAGTTTGATCATTATATGTAGAACGGTTTGATTGCAAGGAACATTCAGTCAGAGGAAATTGCACAGTGAAAATATTTTTTCTTCTGGAAAAGATGATGTAAATTGAAGGTGCAAGGAGAATAAAGGTTGACAAGAAAGTGGCAGTGTTTAAAGTTCTACTTTCATTAATTTTAAATGGCAAGAACGTCTTCTCCTTGTACAAAGAAACAAGCCAACCTGGAAAAGTACAATAATTTTTATTTGTATTTAGAACACAGGTTAGAAGTACTTTTTGCATGCCCTGATTGGGTAGTTCGGAAGTAATTAGCAAGAAATATTCACCTTCGAGCAGCCAGGGAGACAAAATTGCACTTCAAGAGCTTAGGGTAACCTGTGTGGTATATACTAAAACAAGTATTAACCTCAAAGTCAGCAAAAGGTTTGAATATTAACCTTGCCACTTTGGAACTTGGTAAATATCCAACCCTACTCAACCTCACTTTGGTTAATGATTGTTACATATGTTCAGTCATTAAACCTTGCTAAAATTAACTTAATCTATCATTGACTTTGGAAACAAGTTTTGCAAGAGTCTAAGTCTAGTTTGAGAGTGTACTATCAATTATTTCAACTCTACACAGTGATAAAGAATAAGATTCAGTGTTCTCCAGAAGCAACAGAAACCGGCATTTTTACTGGTTACTTTTTTCAGAAGTTGCAGCAAAATAGTGTAAAATATCTGTTAAGATCTGAAATAAATTTTCATGTTGCTTTATTTCTGTTCACCTGTATACTAAAAAAGATTTATTAACACTAGAAAAAAGAAAGTAAAAGTAAAACCAAAGGGAATAGATGTTGCGGAGATTTGCCCTTTAAGCACTAACTTACTTCTCACTGCCAACTATTTTTTTCAATGGCTAACACACCAAAGATTGTGGCGAGCTAACCAAGAAGAGCCGTCTGAAAACAAGGAGTGGTTGGATAGAAAAGGGCAGGAATTGACAACATTGGCAGTCTTAAAAAATAAACACCTCAATGACCATGGAAAATGTTGATTTTTTTTTTTTTTAATGCAAAATCATATTTGTTAGAAGTCCACCATGATGAGCTGGAGAAAGCTCCTCAGTGGTTAAATTTCCATTTGTTGATGAGGCTTGTTGAGAATAAATAGGTTTGCTTGATATTGGTTGCTCAATATTTGGTTATTGTCTCATTTTGGACAGAATCACATTTTACTGTGTGTATAGTTTCAGCTCTGGTCAATTTCTTGTGGTTGCTTCACACTGATTTGCGCTTTTTTAGCATTCTGTTCCAGTAGAGGGAACCCTATGTTCATCATTGAATGTGTTCAGCAAATTACTGCTTGCTTGTGTACTTTGTAATAAAACTGATGCTTTACTCTGATGGAACAATGTGCACATTAATTCCTGAGAACACAATTGAAACTATGCCTTTGTATGCCATTCTGGGTATTCCTGCCTTAAAGTCTGTCATTGCACCAAGTTGTTTAGCAACTTGTTCAAAGTTCTTTGGCGAGGAGTAGTGAACTTGTACATCTGTGGCAAAAACCTTTTTTTCTACCAATTGATCAGCAGTTACAAGAGGCAGTGAATGTACACGTACTACAAACCTTTGATCATAGTTGTCTTTCAGTAAATAGGAAAGGTCTGTTTTTGAAAATGGGTGCTTTTGGTCATTTAGCTTGATAAATTTCAAATGCTGATCATAAAATTGTCCACGACTAACACCTACTCGGCCAAATGTCCTTGTCCGTGGAATTTCTGGTCGAATACATGATCTGTTTTTACGTTGCGAGGCTTCCCTCATCCAATCATCCCAAAATCCAAGAGGCCATTTTGGCTCTAGTTCTATCCAAAGAGATTTTCTCATCATCCAGCCAAGTCCAGGGAAAAAGTCTGTTCTGTAAAGAACATCATTTCTTTTAACCATTCCTTCTTTTCCATTATCATTCCAAGCCGAGACACACCATAAGCTTGGATCCTTGTCCAACAAGGGTTTTGTTGCTTTAAAGTATTCATAAAAGTCTGGTGCTGTAAGGGTAGAAATAAATAAAATAACAAATTAGCACTTAACTGTGCACTTAACAGAATGCAGTTTGATGGTTTGATGTAAACAAAAACCAAACTTGCCAAAACAGCCAATGAGAACAAAGGAAATATAACAAGGAGCCAATGAAAACTTAAATAACACCGTGTGCTCTAATGGTTTTCCTGACAGCCATCAAAATCCATAAAATCAACTAGAAAACCCCTTTATATGCCTAAGGCATAATACAAGTCCAGCTTGACCCAAAAATTCCAAGTCCACTTTTTTTTTATATACATAACAAAACATATTATGTCATTGACAGTTGAATCATTTGAATTCACCAATGAGTGCAAGCCTCAAATTGAACAATAAAAATAAAATAAACTCCATAATTGCCTGCGCCAGGGCACGAGTGCCAACTAAGTTCTTTCAAATTTTTTTAACAATTCAACAAAATGCAGAAAAGGTTGCAGTACCATGTTAAATACTCAGAGCAGAGAGAGTCAGCAGCCAAATGGTTAGTGCACTGGGCCCTGAGTCAAAATGTCTGGGTTTGAGATCTGGCCAGCTTATTGTGTTGTGTTCTTGGGCAAAACACTTAACTGTCACAGTGCTTCTCTCAACCCAGGAATGTAAACGGATACCAAAGAATTGTCAGGAAAGCCTAATGAAATGAGATGAAATGCAATAGGGGTAACCTTGCAATGGACTAGCACCCCATTATGGAAAGGGTAGGGGAGGGGGGGGGGGAAAAATTAAAGTGATACTCCATGTTGCTTCATGTTAAAGAAACTGGGAAACTGGGAAACTGGGACAAGCTCTGGCTGACTGGGCCACTCAGCTCAAGCCTTACCCTGACTCCCTAGATAAATGAGTAATGAAAGTGGCCAAGTTATGATTGAAGGGTGTAAGTCTCTAGAGAAACGGTGGTGCTGCGTTGGTGGGAGAGTGTAACAGGGTAATGGTAACATAAATTGGCCACCTTAAAGAAACTCAAAGCTGACATTTCAAGAGCTGGCCCTTTGTCAGAGCAAATGATGAAGGGCTAACACTTGAAACGTCAGCTTTGAAACTATTTATGATGGCCAATTTAAGTTATCAACTCAGTTGATGATACTAAATTACAGAGTTATGATTATATATGAGTTTTTAATTTGACTGGAAGAGAGAGTGACACAGATAGAGGACTGTAAAAACTTACCAATATCAAGGTCGTCTTCAACAATCAAGACTGTGTCATAGCCCATGTTATCAAATACTTGTCCCAAAGCCCACTTATAATGACGGCTTATTTTAAAGTAACCCATCATTCCACGCATGTCGGCCGGGACATCTCTTACATCTGACAGGTCTGGTTGTTGAATGAATGAGACCTGATTTCCGTATGATCTAATGACATTTGCTGTCGCAGCATCCCCACAATCTTGGCTTACAACAATGGGGAATTCTTTAACAGAAGGGCGATACTTTATTAAAAGATCTAGACAACGCTTCACTGTTGGTCTGTTGCACGCCATAACTAGCACTGCAGCCACAAATTCCTCAGCTGCTGTTGTAACTGGCAAAAGTAACTTTGACTTCAACAATGTTGCAGTTTTCTGTGGCCCTGCTTTCAACTGAACTTCAGCTGGTGTTTCCACTCGGAAGCCTGCATGAACCTCATTGTTGTTTTGTTCACGTATCTCAAGTCCAACATTATCGGATTTCACGGGTTTACTCTGCAATCTCTGAACAGCTTCAGCTAAATCTTTTAATTTGGAGTCCGACTCCTTGAAATTTTCGAGATAGCTATCCGATATTTCCTTCAATCTGGCAGCTTTCTCTAGCTCAGCAATCGAAGTCTTGTTGATGAAGCGATAGAGAAGCACGCAGTTTCCTAGCACAAATATACAAGCGGCAAGTATAATCCACCAGCCTTGTTTTGTTATAAATACCACTTTCATTGTAGCAAAGAGTCAGTGATTAAATAAGGAAAATGTGTCAAATTAATTAATTGAAACGCATTATTTTGGAGGGTAACTCTTCGAGACAAGGTTGTCTCAGGTCACTGACACGTACAACAACATATAGCGTGCGAAGCAAAGTCGATAAATTATCGGAAGGTTTCGGAAATACTCGTGAATTCCGAATATGGTCCTTGCAAGCAAGCATCAGGCGTTCGAAAAAATGGCGGTCTTGAAAGTTGCGGCGTTTCTAGGGATAGTCACAGCTCTTGTAGCGGTTTTGATTGCCTGGTACACGAGTGAGAATTTTGATCCTGAAACTCTGCGAGTCAAAAAGGTCGTGATTTGTGGAGCTTCGACTGGGATTGGAGAAGAACTCGCTTATCAATATGCCAAACTTGGAGCTCAACTTTTACTTGTTGCCAGGCGTGAAGAGGAACTCAAAAAAGTTGTTGCACGTTGTGGAGATTTAGGAGCACAGACGGCAAACTACGTTGTTGCTGATCTGTCTTCTTTGGAGGCTGCCAAGCATTTAGCTGAAGTAAGAAGCAATCAATTAAATCTGCTTGCTTTGCCAAATTAGCGAGATCGAACATTTGAATCAAGCCACCCCACCCCCACCCCCCTACCAAATAGTGCATTTTTCTTTTTTCAGTCCCTAATCATAATCCCGAATATAGGGCCATTTGTTGAATCACAATACATCCCTTTGTGTTCTGCCTTATTATTCTGTAGTTGCTCCTTTATGGGTATGCTTAGGGCCTATTTACACGGTACGACTTTGTCGCATGCGACAAGCTTACGACAGGCTTACGACACGAATTGTTTCGTGTAAATCAAACCTACAACTCGCTTACGACTCTTAAGTCATGTCGTAGGCCTGTCGTAAGCTTGTCGCATGCGACAAAGTCGTGCCGTGTAAATAGGCCTTTACAGGTCCAAGTATGCAAGGTGGCAGGTCCTAGAGACACATTAGAGGGACAGGTCGCAGTGACAATTTCTCTCATTTTATATAAAAATCATTGCGTGAATCCCTGTCTTTTTACTTGACTTTTTCCCTTGAAAGTAACCACACAAATTCATAATTTGAATTTCTATGTGTGTATAATCACACTGAGAATTTAAGTCACAGAACTTGTTTTGAAATCATGAAACGTATTACTCCTTGGTCTTGTTGCCCGACTTTAATCTGTCATTATAAACCCTTGTAAGATACTAGGAAATGAACTAATTGTTGTCTTTGATAGGAAACTAACAAGCTATTTGATGGACCTGATGTATTGATTCTCAACCATTTAAAGCCATTTTACGAATTATGGAACAAGAACAGTAACCTCGAAAAAGTTCCACAGTACTTTGCTGTCAATACCATAAGTTATATCAATATTGCTACCTTACTGCTCCCTGGCCTTCGGAAGACCAATGGAAGCATACTTGTTGTGTCATCATTTGCTGGGGTTGTTCCTGTGCCAAGAGTTTCAACTTATTGTGGAAACAAGCACGCACTGCATGGATTTTTTGACAGCTTGCGTCAAGATTTAGCTCTGCAAGGCCAGCGTGGAATTTCTGTCACATTGTGTGTTTTAGGGTTAATCGAGACAAAAAACGCTCGCACTATGACCAAAGGCCTTCCTGTGGACAAAGGTATAAAGAGAGAACCTGTGGATGAATGTGCTCTTTCCATGATCAAAGGAGCTGCTTTGAGAAAACGGCAAATATATTTCCCATGGTATTTAAGTTTTGTTGAAACAGTACATTTCTTTTTCCCAAGTTTTGTTGAGAGTGTAATTCAAGTTGCTACCAATGAAAAACCAATGGTGGATATTTGGGAATGGTGAGATTTTATTGCCGTAGGCTCAATGTTGTAGAGCAGAGCCAAAATAAATAGAGCTCTTCTTGACATTGTATTCTTTTTTTATGGTGATTTCTTGTAATTGAGATAGAGGCTTGTGAAAACACATTTTCATTATTTTCTTTGTGTGTGTGTGCTGTGTAGATATGACCATGAATAACTGACATTTAATATATTGAAAGGTTCTGCTGGGGCCCAGAATAGAACCTGGAGTGACTTTTGATGCAAAATAAAGTTATCTCTGTGTTTCACCAGAGAAAAAACAAAGAGGTCAGTTGAGATAAACAGGTCAGTTTGGAAGGTGGTTAGCTTTTTGTCAGAGGTCAGTCAAGGCTTCAAGAGAGTAGTGTGTATCATTGTCACCCTGGACCAATTTTGTAACACAATATGTAAATGTAAATTATCCACAAACATTTGTATTAAAAAGATGAAGTGAATTGTTTGGTGAACAAAATTACATCAATTTTTCTTCAAGAAACCTTGAATAACAACTGGTCATAATTTTATGTCACTTTTTCAGTCCACGGTAACTAGCCATTGTAGTTTCTGCAAAATTTTCTTTCAAGCATAGCTATAGAATGATGTTTAAAGATATTCCTGGGTGTGCATTGTCATGGTATGGCATGTCAGGACTGCTTCATAAACAAAATATGATGTAACCATTTACAACAATGGTGGAGATTGTGTCAAGCTGTTGATTGTTAATTCTCTCCTTTTGCTGCTACACAGTTCCTTGTAAATTTTAGTAGTGAGAATTTGGTGTAAGATCAAGATAAAAACTTCTGCTTGATGGATTTTAGTATTCTCACCAACCATTTTCTGGAAAACATTCAGTTATCATAGGGAGAAGCTACATGTAGGTCACTTCTGGGAGTTGAAGGGTTTAGTGGTGGTTCAAGTTAGCTGATAGTAAATGACTAGGGAAAAAAATGGTATCAAGGGAAATGTGATCTTGTTTGAGTTACCCCAGGGTTGGAGTAAACCAAGTTTGATTCAGTAGGGTTCTACTGATAATCACAGAAAATGTCAACATGTGATAAAAACATCGGTGACACACTTAGCTGCACCTCACCTGGCCCTTTTTAGTTCTTACCACATTCTGACATCATCTGTGACCTATTACAGAACAGACCCACAGAAATAGTAAGTAAATAAGTAAGTAAATAATAACAAAATTGAAAAAAAATCAAATTCCAAAAAAACCTTTAGTAAATTTAAATGACTTTGTTAACCTGATAAGTTTGAGTATTTTCTTTACACATTTGCTGGATAATGTATAGATATTGTAGAGAGAGGTTATATGTCAATCACCTCTAGGACAGAGAATGGTGTGAACCTGGGAGTAACTTGATTGTGTGGTCTGATGGCCCATGTGAGAGTAGTTCTGAGAGGGAATGTTGTCATAAGTGGTAACTGATGTTCCAACAACCTGAGTAGAAGTTGTTTTCAGAGTCAAGTGAAAAGTTGTTGTCAGTTGAGTGCACTAAGTTCAGTTCATGTTAGCTGATTGAGATGCCATAGGATGTTGAGTGTTTCATCAAATGAAGTCATCATTGTCATTGTTTTTCAAAAAAATACAGTTGAGGTATTTGTTCTCATGAGATAAGCTGTCTGTTGTGTTGCATACAAGTTGTGCTTGTTGTGTTAGAGTCCTGATAGTTGTGGCTTTGTACAATGTCAGGTGGAAGGAAGACTTGTCAATAATTTGTAGTCTTCGGTGAGTTGTGGTCACATCTTACCAGGCTAGCCAAGTTTCACTTCTAGGACTAAAGAGTTAACTAATTACTCACTATATAGAGGTAAAGTGTTAACAATAGATACTGCACCATTTATTGGAACGAGATTTATCCAGTAATTAGCATTTAAACCCACCCTTTCCACTACCAGGGCCAAGATAATTTCTAGCAACTAGAAACTTTGGTTACATATTCAGGGCTCTTGATAGAACTCAGTGCATGTTAGAGTTTAGAAAGCCATCCTTCAGTATGGAGAAAGTGCCTACTACAACCACCTGCTTCAGCTTCTAAAAATATGCACAAGGAATACTTTACCACTTTTGTATTAGTATTTTTAATCTTTTGCCTTCAAAGATTGATAAGTAATTCTCCCTTCTTGCTTCTAAAAAGTTCCTCATTAAGTGGTAAGGATCAAGATAATTCATTAAATGATAAAGTTTATCTATTCTCTACCTCCAATGCTGGATGGAGTTATGGAATTGTGAGAAAATACTGGCACATGTCAATCACCTTTGGGTTCACAAGGTGAACACTGTTATTTTTGACAGTGGACCATTTTGATAAGATATTAAATCATATTTTCATCATCTTCATCTCCAAACAGTAACGGCTGGTTACCTTCACCAGATCTATGACCTCTAGCCATATGTCGGCGATCCCTTCTTATCATTAAAACAGCATACATGCAGACTGTCAAAGCAATTGCTGTACCTATAACTATGGCAATAACTTCTCCAGTTGTGAGCCAGTGGTCATTTGAGTGCAGAGGATTTGGCGCAACTTTCAGCAAGTGTGTAATGCGACTGAGTGAACCATTGTTTGGCAAAGGATCTATACCTAGTAAATGGCAAATCAATGGATAGATGTCAACCATCTCGATAGGACCACTTTTATAACCTTGCTTGAAAGCTGGGCCTTGTGCCAAGAAGAAAGGGTGCATGGTTGGTAAGGATGGGTGCCAGCCATGAGTTCCTTTTGTGACTACCTTGTGGGAATGGTTGAAGGGTCCCACTGTTGCCAACCAACCTTCTTCCAAGATGACATTAATTTCAGCTACAAATCTACTGTGTTTGAAATGAAGTTCTTCCGGAAGTTCCTCTTTTCTGTATACATTAAAATGCGATTTCTGTTTCTCTGCCTTCTTTAAACTATTATACGCTCCTGTTACATTGGTGGTATTGAATGAAAAGTAAGCCCAACCTGGAATCCATAAGGAATAATCTGGAGGTAAAAATTCATGCAAGTCCAAGACTGTGCTTGAATTGTACATAGCAGTGCCGTGATCAGCTGTTATTATCAAATTAACTGCATCCGTTAAATTTGCTTTGTGTAATTCTTGCAAGAGATAACCCGTAATTTCGTCGTCTCTTCCAATCTCTTCTGTAACATTTACCGAGTCAGGGCCACAGCAGTGGCCAGCTTCGTCCGGTTCCTCAAAGTATAAAGTGATAAAGGACGGTGGGTCTGGATCTTTCAACCATTTTAAAACCAAATCAACACGCCACTTCCAAGGAGAAATCGTTTCGTTTTCACGAGGGGCAAAAGGTCTTCCAAATCCAAATTCACTCGTGGTAAAAGACGGTTTTTGGCCTTTGTATTCCACATCATAGCCTGGCCAAAAACACATACCACTTCTATGTCCTTGTTTTTCGTTTGTCACCCAAAGAGGTTCGGCAAATTTGTCCCACCATTCGGAACTGTTCGTGTTCATGTTAAAAGATTTGTTCGCAATCGCGTCGTAAAACGAGTTCGATATTATTCCGTGGCTTTCAGGGTAAAGCCCTGTGACGATAGTGTAGTGATTGGGAAAAGTTACCGTTGGAAACACGTTCCTAACATATTCAGCCCGCACCCCTTGTTTCATGATAGAGGAGAAATTCTTCGTGGCAGTTCGATTCATGTCTAAGTAGTCCCACCGAAACCCATCAAAGGAGACCAGAATAACAGTTTCCTTTCGCATAGAATAACCGCAATTGAACGAATAAAAGTACGAAACAAAAAAGAATATTTTCAAATTTACCATTTTGGTTAAAATATAACAAGGAGAGAAGCGGAAAATAATTAAAAAGAGCAAATATAATCCACCTGTCGAGGGTGTTCCTAACGGGCAATTAGTGAGTATATAATCATTGGCTGCATGATCACGTGACAAATTTGGGAATCTGGGGACGAGCCGATCGGAAGTTCTTTCCACGTGCAGATTGTGTCCTTATATTTTTATGTTTGTAGCCGTGTTAGGAAAATAATCTTACTATTTTAACCATGTTAGTACTTTTCGAAACGCCAGCAGGCTATGCGATCTTTAAGGTAAGTGCCTTGCCTCTAAATAGCGAAATGATTTTCTTTTTTACAGCGAAATCTGGCTCGCTTTGCAGCCGAAAACCTTTGAGTTCTTCATTCCAAAATTAAACCAAGTTTGACTCGAATCGTGCTGAAATCTTGAACTTTGCTTCTTCAGCTCCTCGATGAGAAGAAATTACACAAAATCGATAACCTGTACAAGGATTTTGAAACACCAGATGCCGCTAGCAAAGTGTAAGTACCGTCTTTATATCTAATGATCTACGTATCTCTTTCAATCGATGTACGTACTAAGTTTAGTTGCAATTTTAAACCTTCTGATATAAGTTGATTTGTATTTCAGGGTTAAATTGAAGCATTTTGAAAAGTTCAATGACACAACGGAAGCCTTGGCAGGTTAGCAGACTACGTAGAAAATATAATGTTTGCAATAGCATTATTTTATTTTGACTGCTCAATTAACCCCAACTCCCAGAAGTGATGAACATGTAACTTCTCCCAATAATATTCATACATTATCCAAACAAATCTTGAGAATATTCAGACTTATGGAGTAGTAGTTGTTATCTTAATCTAACACTAAATTCATGTAACTAATTTACTAGGAAATGAGTAGCAGCTAGAGGGGAGAAATAACAATCAGATCTTTGGAGTTAAAGGGTTAATTGCCATTTATAGTTATGGTAATTGGGGTTGTCAGTAAATTAAATTCAGGCCGTTATACGGTGAGCTTGTCGAGCAAGCCAGCTAATCTTGAGGGTATAGCAAATCCTGATGCAATGTATTTTATCAGTGTGTACAGGATACTAATTTAATCATTTACAAACTTAACTCTTTATGTAGAATGGCAAAATTTACTATGTATTTGTCTGTATAAATGTGTTTCAAGGGGTATGGCTAAATTTTTTCCAAGGGGGTCTAGGCCAGTATTAAGGATACGTAACAGATCATAATGCTGACATCTGAATTTTGTTTTACTCATTGACATTTTTTTTTTCGGATAAGCAGTGAGCCTTGTGGTATGGCTGAGGCCTGCCAAAGGCTAGCTGCTAAACCACTGAACACGGGTTAATAATTGGGCAACTTTCAATCAAACTTTAGGTACCAAAAGTTTTTACTTCTTACCATGGTAACTAAAATGGTTGTAGCTTGGAGCTGTGGTACCAAACCAAAGATTATGACATAATGACCAATGGAATGGTTGATCAGGAGTCTGATGCATTGACCATGGGATTACTGCGTCTTCAAACCTTAACCCTCTACGCCCCTATATCAGTATGCATATTCTCCATACTGTTCTCTAAACATTTCTTTAGATGCCAACATGGAGAATTTGGCTAATAATCACAAGCTTCTTGCATCTGTGATCAGCTCCTTCATTCTCCTGACCTTAATGTTTGATTCAGGGGTGATATAGTAAGGAGAAATTAGATGCCAGTCACTCTTCGGGGTAAAAGAGTTAAAAGTTAATGTTGATTTACGTTTCTTTTCATTTATGTTTTTAGCTGCAACTGCTGCAGTAGAGGGGAAGATGAGCAAGAGTCTTAAAAAAGTTTTAAAGAAAATTGTTGCCAAAGACATTCACCAAGAACTGGCTGTGGCTGATGCTAAGCTGGGAGGTGTCATCAAGGTGAGAAACCTTTTTTAATGATGTACAATTTTTTCTCTCTAGTTTTGAGTGGTGTTTTAAAAAAAAAATGGTGGTATCCCTGTAATTCTTGTAACGTAACAAAAGTAGGTGCAGTGGTCATTTTTTTTTAATAGCGCAAGTCTTCAAGTTTATCTTCCTGCTCAGTATATTTTTGTACTGGCCAGATTTTCAGAATCCCTTCAATTCTAGGAATTTATAAGTTTCCTCTTTTCTGAGCATCAGGTCATCTCTAGTTCATGCAGAATTAGCCCTTCAAACCCTAAGAGTGACTAAAATCTTATTTCTCCTTACAATATCACTACTGAATCGCACATTAAAGTCATGGGAATAAGGGAAATGATCATCAACTAAAGAAACTCTTGATTGTTAGACAAATTCTCCTTGTCAGCACCTTAGTAAATGTACAGAGAACAGTATGAGAATATGAATACTGATGTTAGGGTGTAAAAGGTTAAGATTTACTTATTAGTAAGAATTTTTTCCATGTCTTTTGGTTCTTTAGGAGAAGCTTAGCTTGAATTGTGTCTCCAGCTCAGCAGTTCAAGAGCTGATGCGAGGAATCAGGCTACAGCTTGAAAGTCTTATCACAGGTATTCAACAAATACACACCATTTCTTCAACAGCTGCATACTTACCCATAAAATTTGCATACATTAATGTATTTAAACCAATACATTAATAATGTAATTGTAAAGTACTCTTTGTGATCTGCTCATAATGACAACCTTGGTGAACCATGTGCAAAGAAGCATTTGCTTTAAAATATGGTGATATTTTGAGGAGAAATTCCAAGTTGGTCATTCCAGAGAGTGAAAGGGTTAATTCCTTAAATTTCCTTTTCAACATTTTAGGTCTTCCTAATAAAGAAATGAGTGCTATGGCCTTGGGATTAGCACACAGGTTTGGTTTTTTTTAATTGAATTCTCCTTTTTAATATCCATGTCTGCAGCTTTTATTTTTTTATTTTTTTTTTATTGAAAAACCAGTCATCCTTTTTTTTGTTAACTTTTCTTAACAAAGTTCTGTTATCTGATATAGCTTGTCACGTTATAAGCTCAAGTTCAGTCCAGACAAAATTGACACCATGATTGTCCAGGCGATATCTTTACTGGATGACCTTGACAAGGAACTGAACAACTATGTGATGCGTTGCCGTGAGTGGTATGGCTGGCATTTTCCTGAACTGGGCAAGATTGTCACAGACAACCTAGCCTATGCAAAGACTGTCAAGACTATGGGTAAGGGTTATTATGACACAATGTTGTTTTTTACTGCATTGGAACAAGGCACATAGGACTTTGGTTTTTTTTCTTTCATTTTTGTGCCTGGGAAACCATGCTTGCCTTATTCAGGGGAGAAGTGAGGGATTTTGTTTGGCCTTAGAGGGTGTGTGTCATACAGGATGTGGTCTTTAAGATCTTGATTTGTAAGCCTTAAGGGTAATTACAGCAAATTGCAAGAGAAGTCATGTGATTACTTGTTAATAATGTACATGAAAAAACATCACAGTAAGTTAAGATAGGCAAAATTTGAAAGTGAGTGTGCACTATTTGTATTTACACTTGCATTGCAACTTGGCACATGTGTTACATGAGAATGTACTGATTTTCAGCCAGTCAGAAGTGTGTATTTTTTTCATGTACATTGTTATGTTTAGACAGCATAATTATTATATTTCTGGACCAGATGTCTCAAATAGAGTGTGTATGTTACTAGTGCACTTTCCACCAATTACCCACCAATTTTTTTTCTGATAACATTCCAAGTTTTATGTCAAGGTCAATGTGCCAAAACCCACATGAATTTTGATGAGAAGTGAGAAATTTTAGTCCTTCTTAGCAAGTTGAGATTTCAGCCAAGGTAATGGAAGGAAAATTTCAGCCCAGCTATCAAAATGGAAAAGATGCAGTCTTTGCACTAGTTTTTCCTAGAAACTGGGATGGAGTGTGCCTTTGGGAAGATTTCTATCCCTCTTTCACAAAGATCTCATGATCTTGCTAACCAGCTTAACTTGTCTTCTAACATTTACACATAAGAATTTTTACAGAGGAGAGTTTGCTAAGGCAGGATTTCAGAAATCAGCCCAGGCTGGTCAACAAGAGAAAAGCCAATTATTTTATGATAATTATCTTAAGCTTTGGATACCTTAGGATTTAGTTTGTGTCATGTTTGTGATCATTGTTGTTTCGTATTTTCCAGGCACTCGTTTAAATGCTGATAAAACTGATTTGTCTGAGATTCTGCCTGAGGAAGTTGAGGAGGAAGTCAAAGCTGCAGCAGAGATCTCCATGGGAACTGAGGTGGGATTGTACTGCTTGGATTTTCTACCATTTCAAAGATAGGACTCTGCTTTTTTTGCATGGAATGCCCAGTATCTTTGCTCTGTTCACATGAAACTTAACAACCCTGCTTGAATTGTAACCTTTTAACATTATCGATAGTTTTACCAACTTTCATTGCTGGTTTACCGAATTCAAAACAATATTTGCTAGCTGAGCTGTCACACATTTATGCAACCACACCTTAGCCACGCAGAAATTTAGATGGTGTTCAAATTGTGCTGGTTATATTTTTCACTGACCTGCCTGAAATTTCATATTCTTGGTTTGGTATCCAAATGTTTTAACAGCTAGGCATCCAAATTTTGGTATGGTCATCATGGTTCACAATGGAACACTTAAATTCACAAATTTTCAACAAGAATTACTGAATTTGCTCACCACCAAGTGAAAGTAACCTGAGTTGTATATGAAGGTTTTTTAACACAAAAAAAATTAATTGCTAAATTTTGTGAGCTGATGTTTGTGACTGTGTTTCCTTCCAGATCTCTGAGGAGGACATGAATAATATCATTTACCTCTGTGATCAGGTATTACATGAAATCTAGGCATGTTTTCAAGCCAACAGCTTACCTGAAAAAATTATCCATTCTATGAGTTGTTTCATTAACACTTTTCATTGCAATTTTCAGATCATTGAAATGACTGATTACCGTGCTCAGCTCTATGATTACCTCAAGAATCGAATGACGGCTATTGCCCCAAACCTGACTGTGCTTGTTGGAGAGCTTGTTGGTGCCAGACTAATTGCACATGCAGGTGAATTGAAATAACTGTTTTTGTCATTTGCAACAGGGGTAAGGGGTCTGGAGTCCTTCTGAAGCATCTTTGACATTTAAGGGCATGTGGGACTGTGCTCAGTAATCACTGACACTTAGAAAACCATGAACACCAAAATGATATTTGGAAATTTTTGTTCATTGTTTAAGAAAATCAATCAGGCAAAGGAAAATGAAACAGGAATGATATTTAGTTTGTGGTTTTGATGTTTGGTAGCCTGTGAGGAGCTTTTTTGTGATTGGTGAATTCACCTTTTGGAATCTAATCGAAATATTTATGGCTTCTGAATCTTACCATAACTGTTTGCGACCAAGATGAAAATGACTTGCACCTTCATTCCACCTCCTGTCACGTGTATTTCATGACAATTAATGACAGCTGTAATTCTTTCAGATTTATATTTTTGTGTTATACATGCTGACACTCATTATGAAATTGGATGGCTGTTTTACAGGGTCACTTCTAAATTTAGCCAAGCATCCATCGTCAACAGTTCAAATCTTGGGTGCTGAGAAGGCATTGTTCAGGTTAGTAATGAGCACAGGGGAGCAGTGAGGGATTTTGTGTGGCTTTAAAGGATATATGTCAAACAGGATGTGGTTTTTAAAGTCTTGGGTCTTAAAAGGGTATATGATTTGTAAGGGTAATAACATGACTTTGAGTGCACATCTATCAAAGGAGAACTTCTATCTGTTAACCATTTACACTCTAACATCAGTATGCATATTCTCTATACTGTTCTCCATACATTTCTAACAGGCTGACAAGGAGAATTTGTTTGACAATCAAGAGCTGCTCTTGTTGGTGATCATCTCCTCTATTCTCCTGACTTTCATGTTTGATTCAGGGGTGATATTGTAAGGAGAAATTAGACGCTAGTCATTTTTAGGGGCTAAAGGTTTAAGAGAAGAAAAAAAGAAAGAAAGAAAGCCTGGTCCAGAATCTTATAATACTATGGTTGCAATGTTTTTTTTTCTTGTTTAATCGTTGTTTTTTTGTTTTGTTTTAAACAGAGCACTAAAAACAAAACGTGATACTCCCAAATACGGTCTGATCTTCCATGCGTCGCTTGTGGGTCAAACAAATCCAAAACACAAAGGAAAGGTTTGTGAATATTTGTGAAAATAAAGACCTATTTCCTTTCATGTAAATTTATCTACGATCACAAGGCCTTTACGGAAAACATGTTCGGGTGGAGGGGGGGATAGGGGGGAGATACTCCACCCTACTACACCCAGATTTCGAAACCTTTTCATCTGTTTGTACGTTCTTCAGCACGCAGAATTGTTTTTTAAAATGAAAGCCAGCAAAACACCGTTTCTAGAGAGATGCATGCTCGTATGGTCGCGTACTTACGGTTGTCATGATTTTTTCCACTTAGATAGTTATCCGAATGTCTTTTTTTTTTGTCTTTTACTGTGACAGATTTCTAGAATGCTAGCGGCCAAGGTTTCCCTTGCAGCACGAGTCGATGCCTTGGGAGAAGACAGTGGAACGGCCATGGGGGTTGAAAACAGAGCAAAGCTTGAAATGAGGTTGAAGGCACTTGAAGAAAATCAGGTAATAAACCGGTTTCCTATTTTCCCGCTTTTGATAGACATTGCATGGCTTACCGCGTTTTCCAACCGCTATTGGAGATCATTTGGACATTTGGTTTAAAGGCTTACCTTCTAAAGGCTTCCAAATTTCATATCGCATGGTCACAAGTCCGACTTCTGTTTAGAATATTCTGAATTTTTTTTCAGCTTAGGACCACAAATGTTTCGGCATAAATCCATGCTTCCGCGTTGTGTTAAATTCTGGGAGAGGAATTCCCTTCCTTTTTTTATGGGTGTTCGGATCGTTTGAAGCTGACAGAAACTCAAGAAAATCAATTTCCAAATAACTAAATGAATGATATTCTCTCTTTAGCTGAGAAGAATCAGTGGTACTGGCAAGGCCAAAGCAAGAGTAGACAAGTACGAAAACAAAAGGTACTAATTGCAACCAATTAATTAATTTATCTTCCCTCATGTTATTCAAGAAGCACGAGGTCAACCCGAAAAGTTCATGGACCTCGCGCGTGATTCGTGAATTCTGCGTACTCCATTTTCCCTCGCGCGACTAACACGCAAATCTTGCACGCACGTGACTTCTTAAATTTTTTGTCCACACACGTCTTATTTAAAATGCTTATCTTTAAAACTTTTTTTTCCCCTGCCTTAGCGTTGTAATGTCGTACAATCCCGCCACTGACTCGACCATCGCCACACCAGGAAAGAAACGGAAGAGATCAGAAGAAAATGGAGATTCGACACCAGGCGACAGCGTCCCAGTTACGCCGAGCACGCCTGTAACAGAAGAAGGTGTGTGGTTCGATTCTTTAACCCATTGACTCCTACGTGTAACACGTGCCTACCCAAAAGTTAAAATTTTGGAGAAACCGGAAAAGTAAACACAATGCGCAGTAAAGTTTGACAAATCTTTTTTTCCCAAAAACAAGCTCACGTGAAAGAAGACCATTTAAATAACTTACTATCAACGAGGAAAGCAATAGATGCATATTAAGTTTTTACTCTAAAATCAAGATAAAAGATAAAAATCAGTAAATTTTTGCGCACGTGTGCAAAAAAAGTATGCGGATCGGATTTCAAAGTGAATATGCAAATTTATCAGTGTGTGGAGAGATCTCATGTTACATGGAAATTATAAATGAGGAGAAAGACAAAACTGACCAAGGAACGTTTCGGGAAGAAAGCTTTATTCAAAACAGTTCTTGATTTTCTGTTAGAACCGAAAAACGTACGAATTTCTTACGTGTGCGAAACCCACGAAGTAGAATTCATCATGCCCAGATCGATGTTTACTTGACTTCACGGCTAGAATATTGCGCAGCGTTGTGTTGAAAATACTGAAAGTTCTACGTTTTAACACAAAATCTTCTATTAAACAATACTTTTTGGACATCTCATTACTCAAACGTGATATTTACCGTGCCTTTGAATCTTCATAATGTCTCTAGGCCTCGCTTGAAGTCCGATAGTTTGGTTTTCGCTTTACGGCCCTAATTCGCATCGCTTTAGAGAATTGTAGTGTTGTCGACTCGAAAGATTATTTTGTCGCCTTTCAGACCGTGATGTCCATTATTTTTCGAGCAGGTTATTCTATAGCATATTTCCTTTTCATTCTGTGTTCCAGAAGGTCTAAAATGGTGGGAAAGGAACAGAAAATCCGACTTGAAAATATTGAAAGTCGGCCGCGCGTACGCCATTTCTTTGTAGTTGACCATTTCTTATGAACGCATAAAATGACGCCTCTGTACTACCCCCTAAAGTTATCAAAATAACTGCGCAAAAAACGGATTCTGATTGGTTTATAGATCCTCTAACAACAGAGGAAGTTTGGAGACAAAATTCTGCTTAGTAGGGGAGATAGGGGGGAAAGCGTCTCTCGCGCAAGTCCCCCACGCGGCACGGGCGGTTACGGGCGGTTCAGGTGTCAATGGGTTTTAAAGTATCTTGTTTGTTGTAGATAGCTGGGAAAGATAAAGTTTTTTACTCCGTTCAAGCTACCGTAAGCACAAAGTTCGGCTTTCAAGTGAAAGCTATCCTGAATTAAGGTTGTGCGTTAAGGAGCGTTAACCTAGGACATACTGAGTGATATTTGTGTCTATAAAACTTGAATAGGGGGTTGGGACTCAAATACACCCAAGGGCTTTCTTCCCCCCCCCCTCCCCCTCTTGTTAGCTGTGCTATGATAATAATGGGTATTACTTGCTTTTATGCTAAAAATTATTTAACCTTGCTAACTGATGATATTCATGTTGCCTTCACGCAGTCGACGGGGAGACGCCGGCTAAAAAATCAAAGAAAGAAAAGAAAAAGAAGAAGAAGAAGAACGATGAATCTAAAGATGAAGACGATGAAGAACAATTGGAGACTTCCGCGGCTGTGGTGAGAACTAAGTCTCTCGAATGGTGTAGAAATAATCTTGTTTCGGAGTTGAAAGATTTTTTTTTTAGGGGTAGGGGGAGGGGAGGTGAGGTGAAGAGCTCGGTAACTATATCAAACTTTTCATGGAAGGCCGAGTTCTGACAAATTTTCATTCTAAGAGCTTCATTAGACCAATCACGTGGAACAGTTATGAATAGCTCTTGTAGCAGTGGGTAAATAAAGAAATCCAACCATCAGTGTCTAATTCCTCTCAAAACCCAACGGCGTTTGTTTTCTGTAAATGAGCTTTACATTTTGTACGAATCGAAGCACACGAGACAGGAGCAAAAATCCTAAAACTGAAACATGAGACCCCCACAAAAGGCTCACATTACAGAGACTAAAGTTGGGAAATCCATATAAACGACTATATTGTCACGCAATTCTAAGTCACACAAGTCCTAGTTCACTCTGTCACACTCATTTGGTGTAATATTTCTTGCTAACTCAGATTAAATTTTGACTTAAATTTAAATGATCTACGTAACTTGTATACCATTCCAGACCCCGAAGAGTGAAGAAAAGAAGAAAAAGAAAAAGAAGAAAGAAAAAAAGGAGGAAGACTCAGATTAACATAATTATGATCTGATATTATCACTTTGTACATGTTTTACAATAAATTGATATTCTCCGATGCTTTCTAGTTTCCTTTTGGTTCCAGTCGTGATTACAGCTGAGCAGCGGTGCATATGAAAGCGCTAACGGACAATATGGGCGTAATTTTAAGGGGGCGTCACACGTGGGGACCTGTTGTGCAGCTTGTTTGTAAACAACTTAGATACTTAGAGGAGAAAGATGCTCCAGAAACTATGTGATGTTGCCGCTATCATTTAAAAGTATAAACACAAATTTACTTCGTAAAGCGGTAAGGGATCCTTAGGGCTGGAAAATGTGGTTCCCTCTGAAATCTCCCCCGAGTAAACATCTTCTCTTAGCTCGCCTCCTTCACAGAGCTCGTGCAGTGCTGGTTATTAGAAGTGTTTCTATGATCTCTTTAGACTTAAACGAGATATTAACTAAAAACGCTTCGTCTGTATGTTCTTTATCTTTCCTTTCGTGATTGTTTACCAAAGATATGAAAGGTATCTTCGCGTGAATTAGAAAGGGTGCCACTAGCGTGATTGTGCTTTGTGCTACGGCTGCCGTCGATTCACTGGTTTTACCCAATTAAAACTGAAATCATTCTTGATTTGAATGAATAGGAAACGAATTTGAAAAGTGCTTAAACGAATTGGAAATCAAGAAAGATTTACGCGGATGATCCCAAATAAAGTATAGCGTGTGAATCAGCTGTTGGAAGATTTTTTACTACTTCGTTCGTATGTGTTATTCACCAGACGGGAGGTCCGTATTGGGAAAAACTGTGCCCTAGGTCTTGGGTACCGAGGCTGTAGGCCGAGGGCGGTACACAAGACAGAGGGCACAGTCAGTTCCCAATACGGACCGACCTTGGCTGGTGAATAACATTTTAATATTTTTTTCTAAAACCTAACAAATGGTTGCGAAAAGAACCTGACCCGCTGTGAGCGGGCCGGAAAGGGAGAATACTGCCCACTCTCGGAACTAATCAGATCGCAGGATTTGTAGAATACCACCCGCTCACGATCTGAGAAAAAAATAATACTTGTTATTTTGCCCTCAACTGGTCTTACAGGGTTGATTTTAAGTAATGCACAAGTCAATGTAAACCCCCGCACCCCCCCAGCCGGGACATAGCAGGGCATTTGCGGGGACTTTTCCGTTATTTGACGAGCGAAAGGGCCGCAGGTATCGGGGACTTTGACCTCTTTTGCACGTCATCCAAGAACAGCGGGGGAGAAGACCGGGGTATTTCCCACCGAGGTGGACTGAGTAGATGTTTTTTGTATTTGCCAACAAAAAGAATTCGGTGCTATGATTGCATGTGACAATCCACAATGTCCAGTTCAATGGTTCCATTTTTCTTGCGTTGGAATCACAAGAGAGCCTATAGGACACTGGTATTGCGATGAGTACCAACTGAAGGTTGGCCAGGAGGAGGTCTTCAGTGAAAACAAGAAGGAAAGAAACAGGAACAGGAAAGTTAGATGTGTTCTTTAAACCCATTCTATGAAACAGTGTGTTTGTTCAAATTTTGAAATACATTTTTAAACTGCATTAACTAACACTTAACCCTCTTCTACTAGCATGTAGAATTTAATGTTTCTCTTAAATTTTAACAGTAGACTATAAAGACACCACACACATGTTATACCATTTGAAAAGCATTGTATGCGGTGACGTGTGTTACTTGACAAATAAAGTTTAAACCATTTACATTAGCCTGTGTCTTCCACTCAACAAGAGCGGGGGATGTGAGCGGGGTCGTTGGCTTCAATTAGAGGAAAAACCTGACCTTGAGGTGCGGGGCATTTTGCAACTTTAGAAGTGAGCGCTTGTCAAATGCCCCACTATGTCCCGGCCCGGGGGGGGGGGGGTGGGGTGGGGTGCGGGGGTTTACATTGACTGGTGCATAACTATAATTAGCGGGAGAGTTGAAAAGACTGACCCCCGCTCCGCGGACTACCCCACGGAATACTCCGCGGACTACACCCACAGACTACCCCATATAATCAACCAAATTTACTTCTACGGGGGAAGAGATATAAGCCTACCTGTTCAACCTGCACGGTCAAAACAGCCGCCATTTTCTTTTCACCGTCTTCCTCGACCCAGTCTTTTTTTTCATATTCGCCCCATTCTTCATCGGCCATCAGTCTAAACACTGTTTCCACAATGGACGATCAGTAAGTGCTGTGGAATATTGATCTTTTTAATCTGCTTCAAGTGTTGCCATCGACATTAACATTTGCTAAAAAAGTAGCTCTTTTGAACCTTCCTTACATCTAGAGAAATCGAGATCGTAGAAATTGACGCCCCGCATGATGAAAGGACTACAAACAGGTGAACTAAATTTACTTTATGATTCTTGCTTAGGGATCATTCATTCATTCAAGAATATCATAAAGTAAATTTGGTTTACCTGAGCTACTTTTTAAAAAGACTGGGTCGAAGAAGTCGGTGAAAAGAAAATGGCGGCTGTTTTGATCGTGCAGGTTGAGCAGGTAGGTTTGAGTCTCTTCCCCCATAATAGTAAATTTGGTTAATTATTTAGGGTAGTCCGTGGGGGTAGTCCGCAAGGTAGTCAGCGGAGTAGTCCGTGGGGTAGTCCGCGAAGCGGGGGTCAGTCTTTTCAACTCAATTAGCTGTCATCGAATATTCAATATGCTAATTTGTAACCAAGACTCTACTAGTTACCGCTGTCTTCTGCTTTAATACGAGTTTGAAGTTTAGGTCAGTATCTTCGAAGCTTTTCAAAGCATGATTGGAACATGGCGTCCACTTGTTCCGTTCCTATGGCAAGGCACCAAGATGTACGCCGGCAGAAATTTGTCCGCTATGACTCGTGTTAGTAGCAATTTGTTGAACTACAACCGGAGGTATCATATATTTTAAGCCACAACAATTAATGTTGTCATTTATGCAAGATAAATTTCACATGTTGATTTGAATTCCTTCTATTTACGTGTGTGTATCATGTGAGGCCTGGCATTGAAAATTTTACAGTGAAAGAGCATTTCTCAAGTTATTCTGATGCAAATTATACGATAGCTTTCCACGTTGTCAGAATAATCGGGCTCAACACGACATATCTTATATTAGACTTAGATTTCAGTAAGAATTAAATTAAAGAGAGGGCTATGAGTAGGCGTGGTTTAAGAAATCTGCTTTGAAGAGCTTAGTTCGTCATCAAAGGGTTGAAAATTCGAAGTCATTCCTTTCTTCCGACAGCCTTGTCCCAGTCTACGTCTAGTGACCTTTAATTAGTGACCACGTTTCGTGCAAGAAAACTGTCTCTGGACCTTAAGTCTTCTTTAAAAGCATCGGTGGAGTGAAAATACATATGGGTAAATTAACACATTTAGTAACATGTTATCCGAAATTCAGTCGTGTGGATATATTATTTGGACATGTATTATTTTCGAACTCCTAAGAAAAGAAGTCAAGCGTTACGAAAGTGTTATTTCTGATAATTTTAAGATACGTTATTAAATTACCGCCTGATTGTTATTCAAAATATTTCAAATCTTGTTCTGAGCTAGCAGAGTAGAAATTCGTCCACACTTTATAGTATTTTAAAAAAGCTTCGTTAGTGGGGCACTCGGTAATCTTTCCGTTGTTTCCTCCAAGCTGGGAATCAACAAAATTAAATCACGTTCTTCTTGTATCACACAACGCTGCTAAATTTTGCGTGACAGCGAATTTTAATTCTTAAAAGTTCTTCAGCTAGAAATGTCAACATCCGGTCAAAACATAACAATTTCTACTTCATTTTGTCAACAGTGCCTCATATACAACAGACACCAAGGTAAGCTAATTTACTTGTGTTAGACAGATTGTTTGTGCACCAGCTTGCAGTGCAGGCGTCTTATTAGTACTCTTCTGACTTACACCACGAAACAATAGACCATTGGAGAAGTAATGTGGGAGGGGTAGATGGGGGAAGCCCGTCTTTTTCACGTAAGTGGAGGCAAGCGCGAGGCGAGCCCGTGGTTTGGAATATGCTGTTGATGTGTAGCGCGAAAAAAAAACGTTTCTCTTCGCATCGCTTCGCTAGCTGTCTCTTTTTTCATCTGTTCGACGTATAGGAATAAGAACCCAATTTGGATTTATTTCCTGCGATCTTTCGTAGAAAGGTACCATTCTGGACCGATTGAATGCAGGCGATATAATTGTCGGCGATGGGGGCATGACCTTTTGCTTAGAGAAGCGGGGATATGTCAAAGCAGGACCGTGGACCCCAGAGTGCACTGTGGAAAGTCCGGAGGCTGGTAAGTACCCCGACAGCGATCCGGGAAAAGGACATAACCACCATCATTACTTAGGTTAGGCGGCTCCCTACCCCTTTCCCGAGAGTAATTTTGGTTTTGTCGTCTTTTTCACTAAGCTAAGGAGGGGTAGGGGAAAATCGAAGAACGTAGCAGGTTAAAATTTTGACTCGGACTATACAGGGAAAATACATGGTTCGGTGACTTATGAATTTTTTTTTTTGCATAGATGGAGATACTGTAACAAAATATCAATGGTTGGAGTGCAGAAAGACATTGACGTATCTATGTTTTTTTGTGCGCCAAAGCAGGAAGATTAAGTATCTTCACTTCGCAACTTAACTGTGGCGAGAAGGCGGGAATCACAGTCTAGATGGAAAAGTACCCGGCATTCTATTGGGGCTTTAGTCATCTTATGTCACGGCGATCAGCCAGTTTTTTCCTGTAGAGATTTTCTAAAGACTCACATTTTTCAATTGTCTCGACCCACCTATTTGAGATGGTTAACCCTATAACTCCCATGAGTGACCAAGACAGAATTTCTCCTTTAAATATCAATACAATATCAATCAGTTAAGTGATAAGAATAAAGAAAAATATAAATTAGGGGATAATTAGTTGATCCTAAATTCTCTCAACTAACACTATAAGAATTGTATGGTTGACAGTAAGGAGAATTACAAATTTGATCTGGGAGTTAAAGGGTTAACATTTCTTGATCTTCTTTATTTCACGGACCTATTTTGTTATTTTAGTTCGTCAGGTGCATCGCGAATTTCTTCGCGCTGGAGCTGATGTCATTCAAGCTTTTACATTTTCTATGGATGATGAAGTTATTGATGAGAAGGTATCTTTGACCCCCATTTTAATTTTATTTAATAAATTCATGAACATACCTGGTTTTCCTCGAAAATCCACCTATCTCGAAAAAATTTCTTGTTATGATCTCAGATCAATGTCAGTATCTGAGAAACGGCGTACCTGCCCCTCCCCTAACTCAACATTAGTCAACTGATAACATGTTAGGTTTAATGTTGAGTCAGGGAGGGGTAGGTGTGAAGTTTCTCAGACGCTGACATTGATCCATAAATTCAATTCCTCCGTGCCATCTTCCTTCAACAGAACGACGAAATCAATCAATCTGCTTGTGACCTGGCAAAGGGCGTGGCACAAGAGGGAGGGGTGTTTGCAGCAGGGTCCATCTGTCAAACAGCAAAGCTTTACGTAAATGGCGCTGGTAAAGAAAAAATACAGAAAAGATTCGAGGAACAGATCCAAATATTTCTAAAGAATGACATGGATCTTCTGATCGCCGAGGTAGGCATTATTTTAACATCGATGTTGTCTTGTGTGTGTTTGTGAGCTCTGACATGGTCACACTGTTGCATTTATTTATTACTTTCTTCTAAGTTCTTTGAGTATGGCGAAGAAGCTGAATGGGTCGTAGAAGTGATGAAAACCACAGGTAAACCAACTGCCATTACGATGTGCATCGGACCACAGGGAGACTTTGCCAATGTGTCACCAGGAGAGTGCGCAGTGAGACTGGCAAGAGCAGGTAACATTAGACATTTTACTGTGGCCAAGGGGTTATAATCACTTTCTGTGGTTTATATTACCGCCAGAATGTAGTCGAACTGTATTGGTTTATTCCTGCAATGAGATTAATTTACAGATACTCGAGGAGCTGGACTCGGCCCTCGGTGGTTCCGATCCCATGGGCCCGTGCGAACCGTCAACGTAACTCAGGGTTGAAATATAAGAAGAAATCTGATAGTGAAATTCTAGGGTAGGGAGGGGGAGTAGTTTGCAATGAATTAGCATCCCATTTTTGGGACGATTAAGGTTTGGGACGGGGTGACAAAAGTAAGATCTTATTTCATGGAGAATATATTCCTTTTTTCAGAAATGCCCAATTTGTTCCTCTCTTTAAATCTTCCATTCCTTTCCTATTAATTGTCGATATAAATTGACATCTTCAAGGGCTGGTGCGTTTTCTAGCCGAAACAATATCAGTTACTGTGGTTTAATCTTCTCATATTGGCTTGATGAATGCATGCCTGTATAAAGGTGGATTGAAATACATTTCTCTCTCTTTCCTCGATGTCAGGTGCTGACATCGTCGGAGTAAATTGTAAGTTCGATCCCACTACTTCCATAAAAACTCTCATTCTAATGAAAGAAGCTCTGGATAAAGAAGGACTCAGTCCTCATCTGATTATCCAGCCTGTTGGTTACCACACTCCAGACGCCGGAAGAGCTGGATTTGCTAGTTTACCCGAGCTACCATTTGGTAAGAAATTAATCTCAAAATCTTGGCTGTGTGTATACCTTATACTAAGGCACGTTATCATTGGTTATTTGATTTAGACCGCTTGTTCTGATTTGCTGGTTCGCTTCTTATTGCGAATTCTGATTGGTCGGTTCTTTTCAACTTTGAGGGATAGATAGATTGAGAAAAACATTATTACTTTTCAGAAGAGAGATATCTAACTCGCTGAAAGCAACTTTTTCCTTTGACTTCTCTTTAATTTAGCTCTGGAGCCTCGTACACTTACCAGATGGGACGCACATAAATACGCCCGGCAAGCCTATGACATGGGAGTGAGGTTCATCGGCGGCTGCTGTGGATTCGAACCATATCACATCCGGGCTATCGCAGAGGAAGTACGGGAATTTTTTAATGATATTTTTCGTAATAGCAAAAGACATCAGAAAATGTTATCGAAAGCCATGTCCACAATCTTGCCTCGGCTTGCTCGTGCCAGTTGTAAGGGTTACATAACTTACGGAGATGTGATTTAAGAATCGAGGGTAGACCTGTCCAAGCTTATCCCTTGAAGAAAATTCTTGTCAAATTTTTTGAATTTTTTCTTTTATTTATTCATTTTCAGCTCTCTCCAGAACGCGGTTTTCTTCCTGTTGCAAGTGAAAAACACGAACTGTGGGGGGGAGGGTATAAAAATCACCCGAAAGAATGGATGGGACGAAGGTAAAACTCCTCACGCATATTTTCGTAATAACTACCGCTGACTATAGTCAAGTTTATTATTTTTGTTATTTGCGCTGTTTATTTCGGTAAGGTCCCGTAAAAGATGGGAGAGATGACATAAGAAAGATTTCGGAGACGTGGCGACCCAGGGTTACGCTGGAGTCCTGGTCGAGAGGTCCTGCTTCTAGCTTTAAAAAAAGGGGGGTGTGTTATGTTCTTGAGCCTATCACTTTGTCGTCGCTGTGGCTTTCGATGCCCTGGGGTTTATAATGGTAATAGGAGCAAGTGGTAGTGATTCGTTCGCGGTTGTCCGATTTTGTTAATCACTTGTATGATTAGATACGATTACATACCGAATTCCTGTTGCCAATTCATCAAAACTTTGATAAAATTTAAGGCAGAAACTAGACATCGGGTATACGTTTTCATAAAAAAAAAACAACAGTTAACTTGGTGAAATGCGAGACAACAGTGCGCACACATGACGCGTTCTGTCCAGTTACACCGGCATGACATGTTAACTGTCCCTTTTATTGTCCTATTTCACTGTTCAATTACAAGCATGAAGCGTAAACTGCCCTACTGGTGTCAAATCGGGCTGGTAATAACCAATGACGCCCGAGAATTTTGTTAACGTTTTGATTAAAATGGGCATCAGTGTGATGTCAAGTACTTCTTGAGCAAGTACTTCTTAAGTACTTCTCTGCTATCTAGGGACAACTACTTGATGCTGACAACGTACACTTTTGTACCCAGGGCTAACCGCGCTTATTGGGAAAATCTGGAACCTGCTAGTGGTCGTCCTTACTCTCCCGCGGTCTCAAAGTTTGACGGACCTGCTTGATGAAGTCACAGTTGAACATAAATTTCACTTGCCAGAAGAAATTTTAGTTTAGCAACTTGTATTCGTATTCGCATAGAAAAATCGAACAAAAAGGAAAATTTTAAGATATTATTTCTGACCATTCGCTATCTTGTTACTATACTGAAAGTTAACATAGACAAATGAAGCCTCTTGCTTACGGGGTACCATTTGTGCCAGAATTATCAATCGCTTGTTGTAAAACTCAGTCGTTAGAGCTAGCAACAAATCGTGATTGTAAATAAATTTTAGTTTCCATTCTTAAATGATCAATCGTTAGTGCTAAACCTCAATCGCTTGTGTTGTTGCACCAAACGCCATCGTGAGACTCCAATTAAAAGTGTTAATTATAAATCGCTGGTGTTCCGAGGCAGATCGATAGCACTAAATATCGATCATAGGTTTTAGTGTCAAACGATAGTGTAAAAACTTTATGGCTTGGATTATTTTTGACTCTTTAACTCCTAAGAGTGACTAGGAACTAATTTCTCCTCACCATATCACCCCAGAATTAAACATTAAGGTCACGAGAATTAAGGAAGTGATCATCAACTAAAGAAGCTCTTGATTGTTAGACAAATTCTCCTTGTCAGGACCTTAGGAAATGTTTAGAGAACAGTATGGAGAATATGCATACTGATGTTAGAGTGTAAAGAGTTAAAATACAGCCATCGTAACGATGTCAATCGACGTTGCCACCCATCGTTTGTGAAAGAAATCGCTATCGCAAAACATCATCTTCCTTTTAACCCTTTAACTCCCATGAATGACCAAGACAGAATTTCTCCTTACAATATCAATATGATATCAAGGAGACAAGTTATGAAAATAAAGAAAAATATCAATTAGGGGATTAGAAGTTGATACAATATCAAATTCTCCAAACTAACATCACAAGAACTGTATAGCAGACAGTAAGGAGAATTAATAATGAGATCTTGGGAGTTAAAAGGTTAATTTATTCACGCGAAGGAGTCTTGAACATTGTTGATCCTAGCTGTATGCAGGACACGAGTCACATATGAACCATGTAATGGTCTGACTCGTAATAGAATTCCTTAAAGGATAGATATCCCTCTCATCCCACCTTTCTTGAAACTCCAGAAACTAAATGTAGTCCCAAAGCTAGTCTGTTACCCGGATCCTCCACGGCTAGGCGGTCGTTATTTCAGTCACAGTTACACGGTGGGATCTGGGTACGAGATCATCCCTAAACCTTAAGAGGTACCAAACGCTGTGATTGCACCTTTGTTCCCTCGCCGAACCAATTCTTTCTAAATTAAAATTTGTTGTGAGGCGACCAGCTAGTTGCAGCCTGGAAGGTAGAATGGTTCCTAGGGCTCTTCTCCCCGGGAATGAGAGGTATACATACCATCCGTAGGAGAGGGGAGACTAAACTCTCCCTGACTGTTAACGCATATTTTGAAGTGAACATAATAGGAACCCAAGAATCCTTTCATAAGCTGGCCCTATTAAGGTTACGAAAGCTAGATCTTTCGACGGAACAGTACTAGCGCATGGGACATGAGGTGGACTGGCGATGAACTCGGATGAAAATTGCCCCCTGTTGCCCTGTAAGGGGGTAAAAAGCGAAATACGAGTTGTAATAGACCAGTTTCTGTTATAAGAAAAACCAGAATTAAAGTAATCATTCTAGCAAACAAGTTATCGAAGAAGAAACGCTTTTTCAACTGTGCAATGTGATACCGAGCTTTCTCATAGGTGAAAAGGAACGGAGGGGGGTAGGGATTCGAAGCGCTTGTTCCCTCCCTTCCCATTTTATAAACAATTTGTCATTTTTTTTTCTTTCTTAATGTATTGTAAATCGTTTTTTTCTACGATTATAAATTCTTTGTTCTCAGATTCTTTAAAAACTGGCCCGCTTAGACTAGCATTGGCTAACCGAAAGCCAGGAGAAAATTGGCACTCGTCCCAAGCAAATTTGTAGTGATGATGTAGAAAGCTTCATCCAATTACACTCGTCACGCAACGGACCAATGACTAAGCAACACAAAAGATATCGCACTCTCTCGCTCTAGGTGTTGTCCATGAATTCACCTCTCGACTTTTCAAGACGTTCTTAGAAGAAAGTAGGCTTAATCAGTTCTTTTCAATCAAAGTTTTGGAAGCAAAGTATGTCAACTACTGGAAAGGTGAGTGTCATATTGTAGCTATGCAAATTTTTTCTAATGAAACCGTTCGCAGTGTCAAATACACCGCAACCAGGCACGGCGCAGCAGTCAGAAATTTTTACAGAATTTCCACTGAAATGTTCTTTCAAGCCTCTTAAGAGTATCAGATGATTGTTTAAAAATGTCAAGCGATTCCAAAAATCAATCTAGTTTTCAGTGTATACCGTAAAAACCGCTAGGTCGTCGACCTGACCGAGTGATCGATCAGAAGACACAAGCTCGAAAAATTTGTCAACTAAAAACCATCCAAATTTTGGAATCGCTGGGCATTTCTAGTTAAATATCGAGCACTCTTATGAGATTTGCTTGAGATTTTCACTGAAAGTTCGGTGAATATTTCTGACTGTCGGGCACGGTCTCAAATACACCAAATGCTAATCACTTTTCACACCACTTTCGTTAGGTATTTGCATTTACAAATCGTCACGCAAAGTTCTTCCGTTGCGTGACACTTGAGAAACCTTTTCTCTTCAACTTTCTTTGCAAGAAACAGTCTTTTTTTCTGGGTTACATGCCCATATGATGCTTTTGTTTCATCAAATAACCACTAAAATCGAAGTTAGCAAAGTTAGGCAGGAAATTTCAAATTTTCCATACCATACAGCTGTAACTTCTTTTAATTTTATTATTATGAAATTTTACAATTAATCAAACAGTTCGTTAACATATGATAACTCACCAAGTGAAGCCTAACTTCTAGAGGTTAAATTCAAGGGTTGACCTAGTTAAGAAAAAATGCCTTGGATATCTTTGTTGCTGATTTTCATTGTGATTTCTTATTCTGTCTGAGACTGGTATTTTAGAGCGCCTTAACGCCGGTGAGGTTTTAGTAGGAGATGGAGGGATGACATATGCCTTGGAAAAACGTGGATATGTAAAAGCAGGACCTTGGACACCGGAATGCAACGTGGAACATCCCGACGGAGGTCAGTTTTCTTTTTTTAATTTGAGGACTATTAGTGCTTCGATCGCTACTTATTATTGGTGCCTGACCTCCGGCAAACCTCGATCTTCTCGATTCGTCTCAAATCCTGCAGCGCTAAAATGATGGGGCGAAATGGGAGCCTGCTCGTAGGCGACGTTGGCTGAAAAAGTTCCTTCGCCGTCCCTTGTTTTCTTCGTTCATTTCGTTAGTCCTGCATAAAATACTTATTTTCAATCTTCGTTCTCTTCATTTTTCTTAACAATCCCTTTTCTCATCCTCGATAATTATATTTTGTAGTTCGCCAGCTTCATCGTGAGTTTCTTCGAGCAGGAGCTGACGTCATTCAAGGTTTCACATTCTCTATGGACGATGACTTGGGAGGAGACCATGCCAAATATGGGGTGAGGTGATAAATTTTTCGCGAAAACGAGGCGGGCTGTTCTTTAGAAAGACTAATATTTTGTTGGGGTGAACGCCTTCTGAGAGCCGGTGACGGAAACCGGTACCGAGTGTGATTGACGGGTGATTCTTGTGGAGAGCGAGCATGTGGAGAGAGTTACTGTTTTTGTGAGCGCTTGGGTTGCATGCTTGTGATGCGATAAACGAGATTTTTCCGTTTTGGATATTTCTTTTACGGGGGCATTTCCAAAATGGATGGAAATCAAACTGGATATTGGTTGGCGAACTCTTTCCTTCCAATTTCCGTTTTTTGCGAAGTAAAAAAACTCCCATCTCATTAATTCTCTCAGAAAATGTATTTCCTGTTACCCAGGGGTGACTATGTGTTTGTTCAATCGCACAATGAGCCTCTGTAAATATGTAAATATGTTAATGTTGCACAATAGTCGATATGTTAGGATTTATTTGAGAATGAACGGTCGCTTAGCAATTTGAACTAGTTTGCTTTCGTGTTTGTTTCTATGAATCTTGTGAGTTTTCTGGGCTGATTTATGGCTATTAAGCTCGTTTTTAGTTCCCCTGTTTTACCCTTAAAAGAGGGCAGATTTCTGGGTTTAGCATGCGACCCTTTATTACTACACAAAAATATTTAAGTTTCGTTAGTTTTGAGACATAAACATATTTACAGAGGCTCATTGTGCGCACTTTTGGGCTGCTTGGGGTCTGTTTTAACAGCTGAGATTGTACGCAGCTCTGATAGGTCACATTCCTTTGTTTATTCTTTACTGTTAATTCTAGATTAATTTTCAAAAATTATAGACCGTTGATATCTTGGGTTATGGTTTACAGCCTTTCCTCGTGTTCTCTCAGAATCTCGCGAGGAATAGCACAATGGTAAGCCAATATTAAATACGGTCCGTTTATCTAGACCATTTTTAAGATCAATCATCGAACTCTCTTTCAGACTCAGAGAATAAACCAAGCAGCGTGCGACCTTGCCAAGGGCGTGGCACAAGAAGGAGGGGTGTACTTTGCAGGTTGTATATGTCAGACTGCTTTCTTGTATCAGAAAGGTGCTGGAAAAGATGTTGTAATGAAGAAGTTTAGAGATGAAATCGAGATTTTCGTTCAGAATGATGCGGATATTCTCATTGGCGAGGTAAGATTTCCAGTCTCCTCTCTCTACCTTTCGTTTCAACGCTAGTTCTAGTGATTATTTGCCCTGCCTGCTGTACTGGCTGTGCATGTTTATGTGTTCGTTAATTTAACTTTTAACTTGTAATTGCATGATAATTTTATCTTTTAGCTTAATGTAACTCAGTAATACCCGCCTAGATTAGCCCATGCTGTATTTGTGTAATTTGTAATAATAGAGTCTGTCTCGCAAGAAACTAGCTGTCGTAAGATTTCTAACCAAGTCACATTTTTGAGACTATAAAATGCTAAAAATGACTAGGATATCGTTTGAAGTGACTGGTATCTAATTTCTCCTTACCCATTACCCCTAAATCAAACATAAAGGTCAGGAGAATAAAGGAATTGATCACGTACTAAAGAAGCTCTTGATTGTTGGACAAATTCTCCTTGTCAGCACCTTAGGAAATATTTAGAGAACAGTATAGAGAATATGCTTACTGATGTTATTGTATATAGGGTTAAAGAAATGATCAGGACTTAGGCATTAGCTGCTATCTTTAAGCTTTGCGTCTGGATTTCATGTTGAGATTCTCTCTCGTACCAGCTTTTGATTACCTTGTCATTTGGCAAATCTCTTAAGAAAGTGCCCTTCCTTTTCAGTTCTTTGCTAATGTAGAAGAAGCGGAATGGGCAGTAGAGGTGATGAAGTCCACAGGAAAACCAGTAGCCATTACCATGCAAATTGGACCAAAGGGTGACATGCAGAATGTACCGTCAGGCGAATGTGCAGTGAGGCTGGCAAGGGCTGGTATGGTGTGATATGATGTGACGTCGCTTGCAATGACACGGTGTGACATGACATGATGCGACAGGACTTGACATGACACAGTGTGACATGACATGTACTGACATTGAATATAGGGGGTAAGTTTCTGCAGAAACTGTGGTGCCATGTCGGTTGGGGAGTATAACAAGATGATTTGGCTTTATCAAATGGGTTTATAATGTACATTGGCCACTGTAGAGAGTGTTCTAAAGCTAACGTCTCGAGCGTTAGCCCCTTGTCAAAGCGAAATATACTGACATTGATTGACACGTTGGACATGGCATGGCATGTCATGACACGACGCAAAGTGGTGATGTTGTGACTCACCGTAAAAATAAGTGACATGACCTGTCGGAATAGATGACATTTTTACATCGCATGACGCTGAAAAAACATAAGATGACTTGACATTCTGTGGCTTTGGCATGTCATGGCGTTCCGCGACGTACCTTGAATTTAATTAGCACAGAGCATTATAACATGAAGAAACATAGCGTACTTTACCTTTACAGAAATTTTCAGTTGAGAGTCGAAAGTAATCCTTGACTGCTTTGGTTTTGCCTCATTTCGTTATATGATTGGTCCAGAAAACTCGCCGCACGTTCTCAACCAATCAGATTCGACACTAAAACCAACGCGATTTGGTCACTTTCCTTGCTATGATTGGCTCTTAATAGAACCCCACAATGAACACAGAATAAATGCTTGACACTTTATGACGTGATCCAATTTTGCTCAAAAGACGTGGTATTATCAGTTGAGATACGTCAAATACTTTTGCATACAAGCGATTGGTCTAAGTGCATCACAAGACCGAATATTCCCCGGCTAAAACTGGGGGATATCCGATATATCACCCAAGTGATATTCCCTATTTTTCAAGCCTCACGTCCACTAAGATACTGAAGTCTTCCTCTAAAGTTTAATTCAAGATAAGAGAGCGTTTTATAGTTGTTACAGAAGATCGTAAATATTTCTTTGTTCATCAAAGACATACCCGAACACACTCAAAAGAGAACATACCATGCAGCAAACATTAGGCTGGTTGTATGCATAGTTTCACGCGCAATGCAAAAAATTAAAAGGACGATTAACACAAAAGCTTCTATTTTGCGCGAAAATATGCTCGTATACTTGTCCCAGGACATAATTTGTTCCTCGAAGCTCACAGTTTTCCTCGGAAAACTGTTCGCATCTTGGAACAGATAATGTCCGCGGGCATATTTCCGCGCCAAATAGAGGCTATTGTTAGTTATTTCAAGTTTACCTCCACAACATTTCAAACAGTGAAATTTGAACTCGAAATAGTGTAGTGAAACAAGTTTTTATCTTTCAGGTGCTGACCTGGTAGGTGTTAACTGTTGCTTTGATCCTGAGAAAAGTTTACAGACCATTAGTCTGATGAAAGAGGCGTTAGATAAGGAAGGACTTAAAACCTACCTGATGGTTCAACCGGTGGGTTATCATACTCCAGATACTGAAATAGGATTTGTTGATTTACCAGAGACTCCGTTTGGTAAGTGTGATTTTTAACTCCTTAGTGAGCTACCCATACATTTGCTATTCTTCTATTTTGTTAAAATCAAATCTATATTAGTAGAGTGTAAGATATCTCAACTGTCACGGAGACTCATTATCATGCCGAGGCCAATATATGCTCGCTCTAGTTCCCGACCGAGAGGAACCCCTGCTAATCGTGTTTGTCCTTAGAGCGCATTTCAATTTGAGTGTTGTAAAACAAAAACCAAATGACTCTCAACAGCCAATCAGAGGAAAGGGAAATATCAAAACGTTCCCTTAAGAACGGAAGAACGGATGGTAAAAACAAACAAACTACTTGAAGCGAGACTGACTTAAAATTTGATTCTGATTGTTTGAGAAAGTGGTACAGGTTTTCTAGACCAATCAGAGTAAAGCAATCCTAGATTACCATCGGTGCTCAATAGAAAACTACTCTTAAGATTCACTGCCCAAGCAGAGTGGGTCAGTTTACCTTCCCTCAATTTATAATTTGTTTTTTGTTTTTATTGATGTAAAATCTATACTCATCTACCCTCAGAGTTCCAACTTTTTACCCTTTTTTCTCCTCTTTAAGCCTTAGAGCCTCGCACATTAACTCGCTGGGATGTGCACAAGTACGCTCGGCGGGCCTACGACATGGGAGTGAGGTACATCGGTGGTTGTTGTGGTTTTCAACCATACCACATCCGGGCTATAGCAGAAGAGGTATGTGAATCTTTGCATTCCCATCTAACTCTCGAGACATTTTTCGAAGTGCAATCAGTGTAGAACAACAAAGAATAGACGATGTGAATCGTTACGACATGGACTGTCTCATTTTTGAAAATGAACAAAACGTTAATACGATCTTCAAGAAAACCAGAGCAAGAAAAAAGACTCCTCAAAGGAGTGATAATCTTGGTCCTAGAGGCGAGAGCCCTGGACACGAACTTGTATCGGAAGTATTCGGACGCCTTCGGAATTCTTCGTCGGGAACGTCTTTGGAAATCTCTTTCGATATGATCGGGTTCGCTGCGAAATATCTAGGCTCACTCGTGATGAATGCCTCGCGTCAAAAGTTGGCAGGTTTTGTGCATAAATCAGAGTGGAAATTTTAAGACTCGAGGCTTTGTTTAAAGGTGACGTCGACAGAGATGGCAGCTTTCTCTTCATTGATATGAGGTATACACAGGGTGAGTGGGTGCTCCGGTAATGAAATGATCTTCGATATAAATTTGGGAAAATAATCAAACCTTGACTAACCCATTATACGGAAAAAAATAGGTTTTCCAGTAAGCTACGAGACCAGTTTCTCTAAAATGGGATGAGTTTATTTATCAACTCTATAGATAGAGAAATGAATTCCATTTCCTGTTTAGCTTGCTCCTGAACGAGGTAGATTACCCGCCGCCAGCGAAAAACACAGTCCTTGGGGAGAGGCACTCAAACATCATTCGGTAGACTCGATTCGAGCAAGGTGGGTCCGTAACGAATTGTGAATAGAATTCCTTCTCAATTCCCTAAGCGCCCGCGAGGTGACTTAAGTTCTATGGCTATCACTTTAGTGCTAAGTTAGTTATACTAAGATTTAGTTCTTGCAACGGAGTAGTATCGAAGAATATCCCAAAATGCATCGTCGTTATCCTTACTTCGCTTTGTGACTTGTCTGGAGAGTAGCGCCACCTGACCCTCTCAACCAATCAGAATCAAAACTTGAGCAACTTTGATTGGGAGATGGCGTTAGCTGTATTTCGCTTTGTGATTGGTCTGGTAAACTCGCGCCACTTTCTCAACCAATCCGACGATCAACGGAAACCAACTGCAATCTGCCCGCCCTCGTTTTCCCGCGCTCTAGGCAGTTCACTTGTGTCAACGTTGTTTCCATTGGCTCTTCGTGACATTCTTCTTTTTTTTCTAATTCTCCTTGACGATAATTCTGTTTCTTGTATTTTATAGGGCTAATCGAGCGTACTGGGAAAACCTCAAGCCAGCCTCTGGTCGACCGTTTTGTCCTTCATTTAGTGGACCGAGAGGATCTGGCCAACCTCAATAAGTAAAGAATTGGTTTCGTGAACGCTGAGTCGTTTCGCTGTTTTTTCTTTTTCGTCTGTCCTAGACCTCAACTCCACAGGCGATAAGACTTTTCCTTGAAGAGTACTAAGTTAATTTCTTTCAGAAAGCTGATAATTCACGAAACAAATGAAGTTTCTTCTTTCCAACGAAAGGTCTTATCGCCTGTGGAATTGCCTGCGAAAAAAAATTTTTGATCGGTATCAAAATGGCAAAACGCGCGTTCGGTCGTGCTGTTTTTGTTCAAGGCTTCCCTAACTGTTTCATATCTTACATCCCACCCATTTGAAACACTATTCATCAATGGCAAAAAGCTGGGAGTATATTTCCTTAGTGACCCTAAGCGGCATTCGCTATGCCCTTACTTCTCTTCACATATATCCATGACGCCCATTCAAAAACATTCTCTCCTGTTCATTTTCCTGCGTAAGTGAAATACTCCCCTCAAACATCAGAATGTTGAGCATTTTTAATCAAACCAAGGGACTTACCCCCTACCCCAGCCTTTCCACCAGCTTACTCCTCTGCCTACTCCCCTGAGGGTTTTTATGGACTCCTTTAGTAAATATTTGCAGTGTTGTGTATTGCGGGATTTTTTTTCTGCAAGAATTTCATTTTTAAATTCAAGGACAATCTGTAATATGCTCAAAATTAAACCGAGCTACATATAAAATTTTCCTTTATCAATGTACGAAAATTTCCCACGAAAAGTCGTACGGTGTTCCTTTCCCTATCAAAATTTTGAGATCATATGCCATCCTGATGTTGATCGTAGAAATAGTAAGAAAAATAAAGTACAAGTACAAAACCCTTGGACTACTATCAGATACACTTAAAATAATATTTTACTATTAATTAATAGTTATTTACTTATAACAAAATGCTCATCTTTCATAAAATAATAATAATAATATAAAAATAATAATAATAAGAAGAACAACAACAACAACAACAACAACAAATGTGACTTGCACATCTCAAAGTAATTTGTCTCTTCAGTGGGAATCCTGTGGCCCACCACACAAGGAGGTTCAAAGATGACCAGTGATTCATTTCCTTTTAAACAAAGTGTCCTGTGACAGGACTTCACTGTTTTCAGTTAAAGTTATAGGAAAAATGTAAGATTGTTTGAACATCATTTAAAGCATTCCACAGATCCATGACCCTCGACACCATTGTAGAAGAAGAAGTTATTCAGTGGGGCATCTCTTCCTGAAACAGCCTACAGTAGAATGAAGATAAATAATAACCAGAGTAGTGGCATTAGATGCTGAAAATTTCATGGTGAGATCTTTGCCAATAACCAATGAGTACTCATTCCTTACTAAGAGACATGAATAAAACAGATCTGACTCACAGATATGCACTACTGCAAGTGAAATAATTGACATGAAAGAAATCATTGTCATGTTTGGCCCTAACAAACAATTGTACAAACATTGACATCTTTTGAAGTAATTCCCTGGTATTACATTTTGAATCCTTGAAGTACATGATTTCTGCCTGTTGTTTTCCAGAGTAAGGTTTGCAAGAGTATTGTCAAAAAGGAGAGAATCAAACAGAAGTGAGTATGGTGAACCCCTTTTTTCTTTGAAATTTTTGTTTTCAGCCCAACATGTTACAGCATTGGACATATCTGCAACAAGTTCTCTTTCTATCAAATTATTTTAGGCCTCCAGTATTAACTAAAACATCATCATGTCCACATGCCAGTCTCAAAAAAATGGTGTACTGAAACTGTTATAAATTTACCTTTACAACCTCCTGCCCCACAATGCCGCCAACAATGGCACACACAGGACTCACTTCTGCAGTACAGTAGCTGTCAGTTGGAAAGTATTATAAAAACATTGTAATCAGCAAGTAACTAAAAATTTCTGGAACTTTTTACAGTCTCAAGTTGATAGAAAATCATTTTTCATCAAACATCAGAGACACAAAAAGCTAACAGTGAACACACTTACAAAGCAAATTCCTCAGGAAGAAGTGTCACATCAAGGTTCAGTTCTTTCATTATTTCATCTCGTAGTATCAACAATTTCTCCTTGTCTTCAGAACTTGTGGAAGTCTGTGGCAGTCGGCCATACTGGCTGCGAAATCTTAGCAGTACTGTAAAATCAAGGTTAAATAAAGGAACAGTACATATGAAAAAGGATAGCAAAGTTTTAAAAATTTTTTCAGAGAATTGCTTACAATTAAGTCCAATGAGTAAGCAAAATTACTTTTTTAATGCCATGATAACAAAATAAAACTAAATTTATGAGAAGCTTTGATAAACTTTCACATACCTTTTATCATAAAATATACAGAAGGTAATCTTTTCAAAATCTTTTCAGGTCTTTCATCTAGTTTGCATGATAATGCAGCTTTCAATCGATAGAATTCTGCAAACTAAACAACCTACCATCAGTACTCATCACATTATACAGAATGAAATACTCATAATATTTATTTTAATAACCTGTTAACTCCCAGATCCAATATGTAATTCTCCTTAGAGTCAACCATACAATTCTTACAATGCTAGTTCAGAGAATTTAGTACTGGATCAACTAATCCTCAAATTGATATTTTTCTCTATTCTCATCAGTTATCTGGTTGATATTGTATTTCATATTGTAAGGAGAAATTCTGTCTTGGTCACTCATGGGAGTTGAGAGGTTGAAAAAATTTATCAAAGGACAAAAATATTCGGTATCAAAGGTCATTCACTGAAATGATCGAATTAAATAGTTTACTCTCTTTCAATAAAAGATACCAAAATCATTGGTGCTTTTATTGCAATCTGTTTTGACCTTTTCTGTCATTAGCACTCCTTGATTTTTCTATGCTTCACCCTTCAACTTCCAAGATCTAATTGTTAACCCCCTCCCTATCTGCTAGACATCAAGATAAAAACTTCAACCTGATAACTTTCAGTCTTCTCACTACCTGTTTGCTAGATAATGTTGGATATTATAGGGAGAAGTTACATGATAATCACTTCTAAGAGTTTAAGAGTCAATAATGCACCTTTTGAGTTTTTCTATCCTACTAAATGCATATTTTACGGTCCTCTTCAAGTTGATTGTAATTTTGAAAGTCCCAATGGAAAAATGAGTCAAAATTTCTTTAATCATTATTTTTAGCAGATGAAAAGGAAATATAGCTATTTAAACAGTTTCAATGTTCTCTTGATATAAATGATTCATGATCCTCCTCACTTGTTATCTGGAGGCAAGTTTTTTAAATGTCCCACAGGTTGATGCCCAATGGAATTTTGATTACTGTTTTTCCTCAGTAACAGTCAACTTTTGGACAAGACACTCATTACCTTTTGAACTATGACGGTTTCACTGGCATCAACTTTTCTACGTTTTGCTTCTGGTTCACCATCAGAACTTGAGTTTTTCCTTTCTGATGCTGTAACAACTTTAGGTTTTTCTCTGAAAGACATGAGTTCATTGAAAAGAGATTGTCATGCTAAAGACAACATACTTACAAATATTGCAATATACAACTAATTTATCTGAATTGTAACTGCTGAGTGGACTGACCAAAAACAGGCTTCAAACTTGAGAAGATCAATATATCTCAATTCTGTATCTCTTCAAGTCTATATGCAAGTCTTTATCTCCAGAACTAGATTTCTGCCTTTACAACCCTAAGCAACTCCTATCGAGAATTTAGTTGTCTAAATTTTTTTTTTCTACTTGCCATGGTGACAAAAATGATTGCAGCTTGGAGCCCTGTCATAATGACTGGAATTGACCAAATTGCTGCTAATTTTTATGTTTAGTTGAGACTATCAAAACAAACTTTTATTGACATACTCTACATATTTGTGTTCTCCAAGGTCTGCAAACATATATCCATAAAAGCCAAACACATCAGCAGCAAAGAACTTTACACCATTAGCATGACAAACATCATTCATATGAATCTAGGAAACAAAGAGAATTCATTTTAACCCTTTAGCTCCCAAGATCCCACTAGTAATATCTCCTTACTGTCTCCTATACAACTCATATGATGTTAGTTTGGAGAATTTGGAATTGGATCAACAAATAATCCCCTTATTGATTGCTTGATATTGTGCTGATAGTGCGAGGAGAAATTCTTTCTTGGTCACTAATGGGACTTAAAGGGTTAAATAAAGAAAATTTATATGTCAAAATTAAATTACTCGTAATAAGAGTAGCATGATTAGGAATTTTCCATCAAGTAGGAGGTTAACATCTGGGCTACACTGTAACTGCACACAAAACTGGACCAAAATCCCACATACACTTTTTTTGGGAAATACATTCAACTCTCACACATCACTGCATAAACCAGGCAGTTGTCAGTCACTAGCCTTCATTAGCCTTATAAGGTTATAAGCTGATAAATTATGTTTACAGATTCCATGTTCCCACGCATCTGTTCAATAGGAGATCATAGCTGACATCAAAATGAGGCAAGAACAAAAAGGTGACAGTTGGGGCACAGCCGAGTACGTCACTGATATTCTTACCACATTTAGACATCTTCTGTGATCTATCATTGAACAGACCAACCACCACAGAGAATCTATTCGTTTATACAATAAAGAGGCAAAATGTTGTTGATGGTAATGCTATCTAAGTGTCTCTCAATTATATAATAAAGAAGCAAAATGTTTTTTAATGGTAATGACATCTAAGCATCTTTCCTTCAATAGATCATACGAACCCTCTAACTCTCAAGATCTCATTAGTACTTCTCCTTACTGTCTGCGATACGATTCATATGATGTTAGTTTGGAGAATTTGGAATTGGATGAACTAATAATCCCCTAATTTATATTTTTCTTTATTCTCATTACTTGTCTGTTTGATATTGTACTGATAGTGTAAGGAGAAATTCTGTCTTGGTCACTTGTGGGACTTAAAGATTTAAATTTGTAATTCAACTTATTATATTAATATCCAGTAGTTTAAAAGGGGAAAGCCAAAATCAACTCACTCCCTTAGCAATCACGTGCAACTACACAAATGGCTTTATAATAAATATGCCAGTCATACAAAAATCAAGAAAACAACATCATCATTTATTTGTTCATTCTCTATAAAATGTTACACTGCAATGCGACTCCTTTTACTAACTAGCCATCATGTAACAAATAGCAAGCAACGTTGCCAATCAGATTGCAGCATTGTGATATTATATTGTTTACTAGTAAAACTAAGAAAGGAGTCTTCTATGCAGAATTACTTACCAGCTGATCTGCAGAACAGTCTGTGGCTACCACCAAATCGAAATTTTTAAAAAAATCATCACTTTTCTTGGAAATATCCTCACTGTCTGCCGTAACTTGTACCATAGGGTTGAGTTGCTGAGCCCGTTGTAGAGAAGACTCTGCACGCTACAGTAAAATCAAGGGAGGAGTTGCAATATCACAAACCACTGGTACTCACTAAAATTGGTTTAAGATACGAAGAGTTTAACCTTTGTGCTCTTACATCAGTTATCACCTTCTCCATCTTCCCTATAGTGTTCTCTTTAAATTTCCTACAGTGTTGACTAAGATAATTTTTTTTGAAAATCAAGAATCTCTTAAGTTAGCGATTATTTATTTTATCTTCATAATGCAAGTTTTTTTAATTCAATAGTGACACAGTGGGGAGAAATTAGATACCAGTCACTCTTAAGATTAAAGGGTTAAGATACATGTAGCTTAGGTAATGATGCAAATCCACAAACATGTCCACTGACGTCTAATGAAAGATCAATGCTAAATTTTCAAATGCCAACCTTGCCTACAATGTGTTTAAGAAATGTAACTATGTGAAATCCAGTCTCTCACAGTCCAGTTCTTTGGCTTCGATTGGGTGCCAGACTTGATGTTATGACTCCAGAACTTAATTGGCTGGAACCTTTTTCCAAATGCAGGCTGATTTCATGAAAGGGCTATAATGCTCTTAGATACTGACTGGTGTAGATACAACATCTTTCATTCATCGTTAGTTACATAACGGTAAATTGCTCTCAGTCAAGGGTAACCATTCCCCACCCTTATCCAGTCTGATCACCTAGGTAAGTAGCCTGACACTGTCGACGACATTCAGACTACAGGATCAATTATCATTTTAAAACAGGTTACCTTTGTGGGGAAAAGCCGTTACCCCTTATCTTGTAAACTTAAATGTACATAGACTTGAGACTCACGTTCTTTCCCAAATCTTGTCGCTGCACCAGAAACTGTGACAAAAAATCTTGTTCATTTACAGGATTGGGATCTACTATTGTAAAGGACTTCACACCTGATAGCACAAGATTCTTACAAATCTCGGCTCCAATACCTCGTATACCAACCAGCAAAACACGTGAAGCTCTCAGCCTGAAGCGGAAAAATCACAACAAAAGATAACATAGTACAAAAGAGGGTTTGCTTGATGCTTAATCTGGCTCATCAGATTTCTCCTACGAATTCGAACTCGAGTAGATCCAAAAAAAGTCATTTTAATTTCTACAACGAAGGTTCAACTCAAAGAGAAAATAGAGAACAGCTGTTTAGAGTACCTACCGTTTTTGAGCATCTAGGCCCCAAAGCCGTATTTGCCTGTCATACAACGCAGCTTCATCCTCAGTTATTGCAGATCCGTTTTGATCATCCATCACGCTTGGATTTTCAACCATCACCGGTACAATTTATATGAAAATGGATGCGATATTCGTAGTTTTATCAAAATAGATTCAAATAAGGCGGGAACACAGCGCGAAACAACAACATACTGCGCAACATTACCACGTGCACTTCACGCATATAGTCGTGCAGCATCCGCTGAGTTATTGTGCGTTCAAAATGGCGGCAGATTTGAGCTCGAATGGATAAAAAAACAGCTTGGTTTATTAACAGTGGAATAGTTAGGTGATGTGATCAGAGATTGTCGACGAAATCTTCCTTTTTTAATGATGAGGGTTGTTGCTTTAATCAGGTGACTATTTGACTTCTTCTGAGGGAAAATAGATATACACTGTTGATCGTACCATTTGATGTTGTTCGAAGCACACGTGCACCAGAGCTTCACAGCTGCTTTGATTTCTTCTTTACTAGCGGGGGAAAGGACAGCTGTTACAACATGATGCAGTGCGTTCAACAAGGTCACACTATCGTTGCACTTGCTAATCTGAAGCCAAGAGGGGAAGGTATGTGTGATTAATAGAGAAGGGGATTGTTATGAAGGAGTTTTCTCCGGACATTATTTAATTTTTCTCCCGTCATAACAAACTTTGTATTAAATTTTGCGGGTGAATATGTTTTGAGATTCGAAAGAGTGACCTAACCATTGAAAACTGTCCAGTAACCCATCCAGTCATACGTACTGCTTCCCCCCCCCCTCCCCCCCCCCCTAGCATTAGAAGATAATTTTTAAAGGGGTGGGGAAGTGGCTGTATACAACCTATTCCAGTCGGTTTTTTTACTTAATTTTGGTAGCATGAAGTGACTAGGATTTTAGCTGCTTGCCCTGGATGAGATGCCAAACCATCTTGGGTAATCCCCCTTCCCCCTATTGGTATCAATTTATACTCCTGGGGGAGGGGGGGGGGTGGAGAAAGGCACTGTGGGCATAAAGTGTCTTGCCCAGGAGCACAACACTATGATCCAGACGGGGCTCAAACTCAGAGTCCTGGGCTTCAACCATCCAGCCAGTGCATTTACTTTGCAGAATGTGATTTTCTATTTTCTAACTGTTAAATTACAACAGCTGATGAACTGGACAGCTATATGTACCAGACTGTAGGTCACAATGCCATAGACCTGTATGCTGAGGCCATGGACTTGCCTCTGTATCGAGGGACAATACAGGGATCTTCAGTGAATCAAGGAAAAGTGTATACAGAAAACCAAGGAGATGAAGTTGAAGACCTCTACAAACTTCTTAAGAATATCAAGGTGTTTTGTGCTGCCTGCTTGTACCATTTTCTCTCTACAATATCAATACAATATCAAACAGACAAGTGATGAGAATAAAGAAATACATCAATTAGGGGATTATTAGTTGATCCAATACCAAATTCTCAGAATAATTGTGATAAGAATTGTATGGAAAACAGTTAGGGGAATTGCCAATGAAATCTCAAGAGTGAAAAGGTTGACATTAGTAGCAAAATAAGATACAAATCATTTCAACAAGCACCTAGTGCCTCATGCGATTCATGCTTGTTTGTTTCAGTTCGCGCGTTATGTAAGCCATGTCTTTTGTTAGTCATCTCTTATATTCCCTACATAGATGGCTCTTGTTTGTTCCAAACACACTTGGCATTCTTTGACTGTACCTGGATATGTTTTCTTTTAGGAGAACATTGAGTTTGATGCAGTGTCTACAGGAGCTATTTTGTCTGATTATCAACGAATTAGAGTGGAACATGTGTAAGACAGCAGAATACATTTTTATTTTAATCTCATCCTTAAATTATTACATAAAGTACAGGAATGTTGCACTTGTCTGAACGGAGATTTTCTTGTTTTAAGTATTGGAATAAAAGGAGATATTATCCAACTGCACAAAGTAGAGTGCAAATAATGTGCAAATATCCAGCAATGTTGCACAGTTATTTGGACAGTTGGTTATTTTGAACTGTAAAAAAACCTGCTGGTTAACCAGTTGGCTGCTTGCGCTAAACTTCTCTATCTGCTTTGCTTTTCCTGCCTCATAAGAAATGAGCAAAGACTTAGCAGAAAAAAAGGATTTGGATGATAAATAACTTATTAGACGTTTTGGTGTGTAGTATTGCAGTATATTTTTACTTGTTGTTTGTATTTTGATTACTTTCATTTTTTATTGTAAAAGAATGTTGGGTTCATTTTCTTGTGAGTTAGCATGAATACTGATGATGATTCCCATCTTATTTTTAAAACTGCTAGTAACCATGATTTTAGAATTAGCCAGTTAATCCTTCATGAGGATTATAGCAATTCAGTAAATGCTAAGACACAGCTTACCGATAATGGGTCTTTTTTGAGATATTTGTTTTAATTTTTGATCTTTAGCTGCTCCAGACTGGGATTATCCTCACTAGCTTATCTTTGGCAACGTGATCAAACAGAGTTGCTTGGTGAAATGATTTCCTCTGGAGTTGAAGCCATTCTAATAAAAGTAGCTGCAATGGGTATTCACACTTGTCTGTAATTTACATTCATGTCTCTGTAGCTGAGTGAATACAGCTTATTTTGTATACAGAACAGGGACACAAAAATCTCATGCAGGATTTTGAACTAGCTGCAAACAAGATCTCTCAGCTATTCTTTCATCTCAGGGGAACCTTATATACAAAATTTATACTTCTTGACTGAAAATTATTTTAAAATACTTTGAAAATGAGGACTTACAACAGAGTCAATGTTTTCCCTTTACTTTCTTAAAACTTTTGGCAAGCATGTTTTCCAGTCCACAACTGAGTTGAAAATGTAAATTGGCCACTGTAAAGAGTTTAAAGGTTGACATTTCAAGTGCTAGCCCTTCGTCAGAGCAATTAGCCCTTCACTCTGGCAAAGGGCTAATGCTCGAAATGTCAGCCTTTAAACTCTTTATGGTGGCCAATCTACATTTTCAACTTTGTTAACACTAAATCAGCTGTTATACTCTCCTACCAATGCAGCATCACATTTTTTTTCTAGAAACTTACCCCATTTATTCATGTTTGCCAGTCCATTCTTGTTACTACTGCCAAACATGGAATTCCAGTTATACAACAGGCAAAGTGCTGTCACTCTCAGAGTTAGGTCGTCATTAACCTTGTTTCTTTTTCACCAGTCCTTCTTTGGTAAAATGTTAGTTTTTTAATGGCTGTTTATAGATCTAAGTCCAAAGAGACATTTGGGACTGCCCATAGCAGATGTGTATTCTCTAATGTGCAAACTGGTAAGGAAAAGAATAATCAGATGAATTTAGTACATGATACATACAGCTTTTATTACTTTGTTATCATAGTTCTTATAGAGAAGTGATCATCAGATTTAAAAAAAAAAGATGTCAGCTTATAGGCCAAAGAAACCATCCAGCCAAAGCTGATACTTAAACTTTCAATATTTGATTAATTTTGTCACTCTCCTTACTGACTGCTACACTTTTCTCTTTAAATTGCCAAAGAGAATTTAAATTTTCAGTCTTTTGTTCTCTCTGTACAACTTGTCTTGACTAGCTTTTGCTATATGCAAATCGTATCTGAACTGTATTTGTAACTGTGAACATAGAGTTTATGGTCTATTCAACTAACGAGCTTGTCTGTTTCCATAAACCCGGGATGATTATAAGATAACATTGGAATTGCATGGAGAAGTTAGACATTGATCATGTATGGGAGGTGAATAAGCTCAATTTCCGTGGCTTCCACATGTCCAGTCTTCCCAGAGTTCGGGGTAGGAGTGCAGGCTCTTTTTCCTGAGCAGCGGCTGGTAATCTAGCTTAGAAGTTGAAGGGGCTACAATATCCCAGTTTCATTAGTGCAAAACAACTACCTGTGGGAGTATTGAAACTCTGCTCAGGATGAGATGTCAGGCATACTGCTCATTTGTGAGAAATATCATTTCATACTGAAAAACAATTTTGTATCCATGCAACATCCTCCGTACATCATATTTTTTTTACATCTGATTCACTAGAAAGACAAATATGGCTCAAATGTTTGTGGGGAAGGAGGAGAGTATGAAACTTTTACTTTGGATTGTCCTTTGTTCAAGAAAAAAATTGTCATGTGAGTTATTTTGATTGAATATTAAGTTAACTACAAAACTTAACCCCCTTCTCCAGAGGCACTAGGTGGTTTTCCATATAGAAGCTATCCCTTCTCTCAAGGTTTGATTTTTGAAAATTTACTGAGAGTGCAAAAAAAATTGCAGTTAATTAAATTCTTCTGAAGAGTTGCTATTGTAAATAAGGGTTAGTGAATGTTTTAATTAACAATGGGTTAAAAAACCTACACATAATATGGGGAAAAATGCAATGCACTCTGTCTTAATAGCTTTTAAAAGAGTCATATGTCTTTTCTTTTTATCACAAGAGATGAAAGTGAAAGTGTCATTCATTCAGATGATGCCTTTGCCCCTGTGGGCTTTCTTCGCTTCAAGAAAATGTATGTGGAGGATAAAGAACTTGATAAGGTACAGGAAAGTGAAATCCTAATTGTGATAAACATGTAACTTCTCCCAACAATGCCCATGCATTTTACAGCAAACAAGTGTTGAGAATGTATAGAATTATCAGCTGAATGGTTTTTTCTCAATAGGACAGTTGTTATTCAGTGAATTAGCTTTTAATTTTAGTTTTTAAATTAAAGTAAACGAAATAATTAATATACATGTAGCAGGATGTTCATCAACCACTGAAGCTTAGAGAATTCTCTATTTTCCAATTCTCCTTGCTGCATTAGAACTATGTTTGGATCAATATCAGTATCTGGGTAACTGCCCACCTACCCCTCCCCTGACCCAACATTAACCTAACTTGTTATCAATTGACTGTTGTTGAGTTAGGGGAGGGGTAGGTGGGCAGTTGCCCAGATACTGATATTGATCCCTATCTTTTAACCCTGTGACCCTATGGGTGACGAACATCTAATTTCTTCTTACAATATAAATCCCAAATCACACATCTAAGTTATGAGAATCAAGGAAATGATCACCAACAAAAGAAGCTCCTGTGAATGAATGTCAAACAAATTCTCCTTGTCAGCATCTAAGGAAGTGTATTGAGAACAGAATGGAGAATATGCATACTGATGTTAGGGTATAAAGGGTGAGAGATAAAAATATTCTCTTCTTACTTTACACTTCAATTCCTCTGCTTTTACATTTCTTCTTGAAAATGTTGAAATTGAAGATATATTGTAGAGGTCAAAGCAGATCATGAGCAGTTAATTGCAACACTAATTTCACAGTGGTTGAACATCCTGTTTTATTCAAATTGTTTTTATTCCTTTCCATCTTTTCTAGGTTAATTCAGAGCTGTGCCTAGAAAACCACAATCATGGGGAATCATTTGACAAGTTGGAAGTACTGGTAAGGATGTTTTTCAACTTCCTTTTCAGAGCAATGATCTTTAGTATTTGTGAAAGAGGCAAATAAAGAAACAAATATGGTTTGTTGATGGGTGGCTCCTGCCATCACCACAATAATGTTACATAAAGTCACATAATATTATAGAATTTTTTTTATTAAACTACTGTAAGTAGGTGTTTCTATTTTTGTTGTTTTGACAATTTCACCCTAATATATCTTTGCCCTGACCTACAATACATGATGAAACACTGGACTGTTACAATCCACCATCTAGCAGTATTTAGAATGTCTGATACTATTGTATTTTATGGATAAACCTTCTTATAACAATTTACAAATTATACTTATTCAAAGATAGATTACAGCCTGCAAACATCATCTGAAGCAAGCATCATTTGCTTTGATGAAGGGCTAATGTTCTAAACGCAAGCTTTGAAACTCTTTATGGTGGCCAGTTAAGATTATCAACTCAGTTGATGAAACCAAAATTATCATATCAACTGAATTAGTTCACACTATGAGCTCACTCAATGGCACTTTTAAGGATATGGTTATTTTAACACTAACAGCAAGAATTTCTTAGAGCTCTTTTTCGTAATTTTTCATCGTGCAGCTGTCATTATAATTCTCTGAATCATAATGATTATTTCTGTTAGCCAAACAACACAACAGATAGAAAAGAAAAGGGAATTGTGGAGAGAAGGCTGAATATAAAGATTCCCATGAGTCAACCAGAGTTAAGGAAGGAACTTCAAGGTAGAATTTAACTTTGATTTAAGGTCATGTGTTAGTTCATTATGATTGCAAGTATTGATAGTTCATTTGAAGGGTTTCCTAGAATAGATCGTAAGCCTTTCAACCTTTAAAAGTAACTGCCTTTTATCTTATTTTTCCTCACAATATTGCCCTTGAATCAAACAAAAAGGAATAAATAAAGGAAATGACCTGAAGAAGCACTTGATTGCTAAATAAATTCTCATTAACAGTAACATATGAAATGTATGGAGAACAGTTTTGAGAATATCCCCACTGATGTGGGGCTGTAAAAAGTCAAAAGGTGATTTTTGATGCATCATCAACTCCATGGGTTGCAGATCTGAAAACATGTTAGTGGCATTTGGAAGGAGAATGTAGTGATCTACACTATATGCATGTGGAGCTTACTTCCATGCACCTTATTATTTACAGTTATGGTTGAAACAGTTACCTGGTTAGGCACTTGTCTCATTTTATTCATCAGGTAGAATCCTCTTTAGCAGATGTGGTGACTATATTTGGCTTTCTGGGATATATGGCCATTGCACTGTTGAAGGGGAAAAGTTGGCAATTGAAGATGTAACAAGAAATGTGTTCCAGAGTTTACAAGGTGAGATTTTTCAGTTAACCAGGCAACTGGGTAACTGAGCAGCTCAGGTTGTTTCGATATGATTTGGATTTGAAAAATGAAGACTTGAAAAAAAAAGTTAACAACACAGGATATTATGTGAGGTCACCCCTCCTAGTAAGCCTAGCCAATAGGGCTTAACTCCAGTGAGAAGCACAAGCACATGGCTAATTACCATATGATATGAGACCACCATGATGGAGAATCTCGACTGAAATTTGATTGTGGTATGCCTGTGGCATTCCACACATAACATCTAGGTGATGGTGAAACTGAACTGAAATTTGAATATGGTGGGTCTGTGGTATTCCAAGTAAAAAGCTAGGTGATGACATAATCATTGAAATGCCAACTTGTCTCCTTTGTAGATACACTTTCAAGTCTGAAGGCATCCTTGTCTGATGGAATGATGGTTCACCTATTTGTGAAGAACATGGATGACTTTGCCAAAGTCAATTCTGTTTACAAGAGGTTTTTATCAGTGAACCCTCCTGCAAGGTAATTTCCATCAAATTGTCTTGTAAAGGAATATGACCAAATGTAAGTGCTGGTGTCTGGAAGAACTTTCTTTAAGTGTCAACAACAATTTGGAATGGCTTTTGGTTCTGCTTGACTATGCTCTGTGATTAATTCAGGGAACCAGCTCTATTTTCCAACCAATACAATTCAAAACTTGATCAAATCAGAACTAGGGTCAATCACATTTCCTAGCAGTCTAGGGAGTCAGCCATTGTAAGTTTTTCCCATAAATCTGTACTTTGAGTTCTCATTGGTTCCTTGTGATATTTTCCTTTGCTCTGATTGGCTGTGGTGATCACTTTGGTTTTGGCTCTCCCATGCTATCCCATGAGCCCTTTGTGTAAGACTGACACATTTGTGCTTCTTTATATGATGGGATACTTGACTGACAAAACATTAAACTGCATTATGGGTTACATGGCTGTGTAATTTTGGAAAATGAACAATTTTTTAATTTGTTAATGTGGCAGAAAAATCATACCCAGGTAAAACTGATCTTATTTTTTCTTTTTTTTTTATATTCTTTGTTCATGCAATCTGCCATAAGGCATTAACTAATTGATGATTGCTGAATCTGATAAGGGAAATACTGGAATCAAGCATTGAAGAAGTTGTAATTCCAGACCATTTATTATTTTAAAGGGCTTGTGTTCAGCTTAACTTACCAGAGGATGTTGCCATTCAAGTTGATTGCCTTGTAGTTGCTGCTGAAGGTGCTAACAATTCACTGCGAGAAGCTATGCATGTTCAGAGCATTTCTCACTGGGCGCCAGCAAATATTGGACCTTACAGCCAGGCAACAAAGGTAATTATATTAAAGCTATAAGGTAGGATTTTTGTTATTAGTCACCGGGGAGATGCAGTGGCCCGCTGAGGGGTCAATAACAGTGCTCCTGATTATAAAGCCTGAGTCAAAGAACATAATCTGTGTAGCCCCTTGAATACTTGAATTTAGAGGAAATATAAGGGACGATCGAAAAGCTTCCTGCTATGGCACTAAATTGCAGTGATTATTCTTACCTATCATTACTAACAATTAGCACACTTTTACCTGAATTGTTTTATATTGACATTCCTGTGCTTACAAATTTTAACTATTAACAGCACTTTGCACTCAGATCAGGGTCCATTGCCAAACTTTCCCTGAGCACTTAACGTTATTTATTGCAATTTAGGATGAGAATAAGATTTTTTATATACACATACTTTTTCTCTAAATTTGAGTTTTTAAGCATTCGCACTGTTTGTGTGGCCTTCCTGTGGTTGGAACCATGGATGGGGTAATTTCCAGGTATCCCTGATGAGCAATAAGCTTTTCCTGTAGACTTGATTTTGCAACCATTTGCACTTTAACATTAATAAGCATATTTTCCATACTATTCTTGATAAGGAGAATTTGTTTGACAATCAAGAGCCTCTTTAATGAATTTGGGATCATTTCCTTTATTTTCATGACCTTAATGTGTGACTCAGGAGTAGTGACACTGTAAAGAGAATTTTGTTAACAGTCACTCTCTATTCTGCAGGTCAGAGACACCATATTTGTCTCTGGTTCCATTGGTTTATGGCCATCAGCAATGACAATGGTGTCTGGTGGTATCTTGAGGGAGGCACCACTGTCTCTTCAACATGTTGACAGAATCTTAACAGCACTGAATGTGGTAGAATCACTACAAAGTGTTGTGCATGGGTTTTGTTTTCTAACATCATCTGTTTCCGTGCCAGTTGCAAAGAACGCTTGGAGCTGTGCATTGAAAGATAAGGTAACAGGTAGACAGGTAACAGCATCTAATGTTGTGGTAAAAACAATATGAGAATCCTCTTGGGGACAATTTAAGGGTGGCTGCTATGGATCTATTGACACAGTTTATCTTTATAGATTAAGAGGCTTGAGTAGTGTTTTCCTAACATGACATGGTTGTTTGAACATACTCTTAACTGATCCTGTACCTTTTTTAAAATTGATAAATTGTTTATTAACAGTGTGAGAACAGTAAGACAGAAAAAGGATCACCAACAGGATTAATGTCATATATCATTGTGCCTGCATTACCTAAAGGAGCCTTGATTGAATGGCATGTTGTAGCACAGGGAAGAGGTTTCCAGCATTTGTGTAAGTTTGGAAATCAATGTGTTTTTGGAGCAAATCTAATATGCACTTATATTCATTAGGTATAATTCAGTGTTACATGCTTAGACAGGAATTAAAAATTTAGGACATGCAGGGGAAGTTGAATAGTATTAAATAACATGATATTCCCCATGTGTAAACACGTGTGAGGGCAGTGTGCTTGCTTGGTTAGAGTACTTGGCTTGAAATGTGGGTTCAGTGTAGATTGGGGTTCAATTGAAATCCAATTGGATCTTTTAAACACTTTGTTTATTTATTTATTTATTTATTTATTCAATTAAGTTCAGCATTCTGTGCAGTTAGCAGAGTTTAAAATGTTTTAACACATTTCAGGCGACAGACAGGCACACAACATTCATCAATAACTGATTCATTGTATTTTCACACCAATATAACTCATCAGATAACTCAACGTCAGCTGATAGGGGGAGTTTCAGTGTTGTTGTAAAAAGCATTGCTGTCAAAGGAAACATCAACAGCAGCTTTGCCGCCAACATAGCAGTTGGTAAGTAAGTTTGCAATTCAGCTGTGCTGGGCTGTCCCCATTTAGACCACTGATTCTAAAAATTCTGGTCATAAAAAGGTATTTCTGTTTGACTTGGGATGTTGATTCTTTAGTTGCTCCATTCTCAAGTTACTGGAGGGTACACACTAGTGAAAGATTCCTTCAGGTTCTAGAATGAAGCATCTTTTTACTCCATCTGAGTGAGTTCTCAGTTAATAACAAGTGACATCCCAGGAAATGTAACAGCAGAAGAATACTTACTGTATAAAGTAACAAGAAAAAACGTTTATGATGGCTCCATGTCTAAATATAACATAACTCTGGTTACCCAAATCTGACCGAGAATTCTGCTTAATAGCTGGAGAATTCTCCTGTCTCCGATGCCAAGTCAACAACCTTTGTTACAAATTTTCCTTTGCACATTTCAGAAAGTACATCAGCTGATTTTACCCTGGAGGAAGTCATGGTGACATTTGTTAATGAGTTAAAATGCTGCACCTCACAACACGACTTCAGCCTTTCTCATCTGATGTACTTGAGAATATTTTATGTCAAAGGTGTTATGGACCATTGGAATGCACAGGACTTAATTCATAGGAGTTTGGAGAGGACTGCAGTTTTGGTTCCTGCCTTTTCTCTGATACCTGTGGATGCTCTTGAAAAGGAAAACACGGTGATGCTTTTCTGTTATTTCCTACAAAAAGCAGAAAATGGATCTCTTGCGGACTGACTGGAGGCTAAATTCAGTTGGAAATCAAAAGAAAGGGTACCAGAAGTCCAAACCCCACCCCTCCCTTTACCAGTGGTTTTTTTAACAAATTGTCACCTGACCCCAAAATTCTTGCAACAAAGGCAAAGGTAACATGTCAAGAATGGCAAGAGTAAAACTTTGATAAATACTTGGAGGCATTGGAAGTCTGTGTGCTGGAAAGAAGACTGCTATAGAGGCCAACAAAATTACTGTTTGGAATTTTCTGTATACTTAAGACTACTATTACACTCATGAATTGCTACATCCACCAGATGTTCAATTCCTAGAGCACTACAAGACTTATTGTCTAACTTAATGACTGATCAAAAATAAAGCGCTGATACACTTTGGAAGAACACTTTTTATGTCAAAAAAAACTTTATGTTAGCGTATAGAGTGTTATGTTGCTCGCACCAATCAGATCGCCGCATCAGGGTATGTATCTCGTACAAGTCAGACTGCCGCATTAGGGTATGTATCTCGCACCAATCATTTCATAGTATTTAAATATCCTGCACCAATCACGGCGTTTGGGTATTGTTTTCTTGTAAGTGATGTCATGGATCACGGGGCTATGTACAAAGAATGAAATTAAGTAGAGATTTTGGGCTCATTTGATAAGTGTAATGGTTTTTGGCCTTCGCGAGAGCCTCATCGATTAAGGTCGAGATGTATCGGGATATGAAAAGTACGCATTTAAATTTTCAAGTTAAAACGTGTCTTTTCCGCTCCTTTACTCACAACGCACGCGCCAAACAACTTACATTCCATCACGTACCAAGAAAACAACGTCCAAAGTCCAATCAGAACATACCTAACCATTGCATTACATGAACATTAGGTAATTTTTCACGTGCTGGAATTGTCTTCAACCAATCAAATTCCATTTTGCCACATTGGACTTCGCTCTATCACGTGTCATTTTTTTGTAAACAACCGGTACTTTATTACGTATTCTAACTGCATTGTCCAACCCCGCTGAAAAAAATTCACATGAAACTAAATACTACTGATATTGAGTTTTCCAAGCAATTCTCCCGCGTTTGACTTTTCTACGAATTAAAAGTCGCTTTAAGCTAACTTGACCTTAACCCAATTGCGCGTTAATTCCTAGTAAAACAACCTGCTTTTTATCACGCATTTCACACACAGAGGGCAAAGTCCAGAAAGGCAACAACCAAATAGGGAGCCCTCTCTGAAATATAATCCTTATCTGTTGTTCAGTGTATCTTCACTTATCCGATATCGCAATATATATCTTTGGTTAGGGTCTATTGGAGGTACAACAAAGTTTCGGTTCGCTTTTCGTAGCAAAATTACGCGGAATTATATTTTTGAGGAAACTAACTGTAGAAGAAGAATTTTGACTTTCTCTCTTTTGGAGGAACTGCAGGACGCGTAGTCTCTTTCGTAACCGTTATTTGGTCTCGTCACGCAACGCGCTCTCTCTCAAACGGGAAATAAAGGGCGTTGTGTGACGAGACCAAACAACGTCTACAAAGGAGACAGCGGAAAGCGTGGTACCGATGCATTTCATTTTCACTTAGAAGTATTTTGACAGTAGAGACAGTAGATCACATAATATCTTTGAGTTCAGATAAATTTGGTTTTTTCTGTCTTTCTGATATTTTCGTTTTTTGAAAGTTATGCTCTTTTCAGTGACAAAAATGAAATGATTAAGTACACAAACTGCCCTATCTCAACCCACCCAG